>NC_079377.1:12172500-12472500 GCF_021018895.1 Seriola aureovittata
TTGGGTTTGCTTCTCATTTACTTGTCACGCAGCCTTTTCCTCCTCATACTGTGTTTTCAACCTTTCGGCCTGATCCCATTCATAGTTTTGGCCTGTATGGAGTGAATTTGCAGATGAAAGTGTGCGGTTTGGTTACAGTGGACAGGAAAGCTTCAGGAACAGTTAGGAGTAGGAAATAGAACTGGGAGGTCTTACAGATACACATACAGGAAGAGTGTAAAACTGATTTTAATTACTCAAAAACAGTACACAAGCACCAAAGGCGGCATGATCTCCTGCATAGAGACATATGATCCCATTCTTTAAATAACCACAGGGTTACGCTGGATTTAGAAAGTAGCCTGTAGCTATATGTTGAGGGACTGACTCCTCAACCGCCATTTACTCAAACAAACTTTTTACTGCACATTAATGAGGTATACTTTTCACAGTGGCGAGCTCTGAGAACTGCACATACTCAATATGAATATATGCAGCAGCTTCACAAACGGGGGGGGGGGGGGGGGGGGGGGTCAGTGGTCATTATCAAACTTATACACCCCTGTGAAAAAGCTCTCAGTATGTGTCAAACTGACAGGTCAGTGTTAATTCAGTCTGTTTGATAACAAGGTGTCGAGATATCTGATGTTTGACTTCGCGTCATTCACCCTTTCATCTTCAGCTGAGGTAGAGCTGGTTCTCTGAACTCAACTCTTTTCCTTTTTCTGATCAGTGCCAAGCTGAAGACAAACAAAGAGGTGTGTGTGAACCCAGAGATCCGGTGGCTGCAGCAGTACCTGAAGAACGCCATCAACAAGTGAGTGCAGATGAATCAGTCATTTTGGTTCAGGAGTGTGTGTTCGCTGTGATGCTTCTGTTGTCCCCTGTCATTTGTCAGCCTTTAACAGGCAACTCGTCTGGAGCGCAGTATAATCACTTCCACTCTATAGAAATTTAAAGTAAGCAATGCAAGAATGCAAAAACGCAAATGCGCATTTGGGCATCTACGAATAGACCATTGTGAGAGTGACAGCTCGTAAGTGCCCCACTTATATCAGAGCCCAAACTCAAAACATGCTGGTACATGACCAAGTGGGAGTAGAAACTGATTCCACTTTCACACACATACAGTGGATGTGTGACTTTAAAACCACATTTAATCTGTTCTTACTGAAATGCCGTTAGGGTTCACCACAGTTCACACAAGAGGCCTGTGTCTGCAGATGCAGTTTTATAAAATATACACTTAGGCCACACTTGGAATATATACCGTAGAGCTTTGACTATGAGTATATTAAAATTTACTCTGGAGATTTAACCTTAGATGCTGGGAAAAATAGTGCAACTTAATAGCATTACCTTTCACCTCTGGTCATGTAATGTGACATTAATGCAACAGCATGCATTCTGTCTGAGATTAAAAATCAGCTGTCTCCTTCCTGCCCCGAAGAAGGAGACACTTTTCTGAAAAAAAAAACAACCCTGGCACCATGAAGTTTATAGAAAGGATCAAGTTGCCATCCTGGAATCTGTGCAGTTATATATTTCTAAGGACTGAGCCCCCCCTTCAGCGGCCAGATGAAACAACTCTGGGTTGTGGAGGCAGATAAAGACTTTTTGGGAGTTCCTGTTTTTCCATGTGAAGAAAATTAAATGAATTCAGATTGTTGATAAATCCTTTGTGCTCCAGCTTCTGACATACACACTCAATACCCACAGACTGATCCGCCCGTATAGTCCCGCAGTCAGACTGTCTGTCTCAAGGATGATTGCGGAGCCTTGACTTGTCGAGGTGTCGACACTCCTCTGCATAACAAAAGCCCATGTAGAGAGTAGATGGTGGTCATTTAAAATGGATCAGTCCTTATGTGTTTCCAATTACACACACAGTGAAAGGGGAGGAGGGACACACTTATTTACAATGTGTAGAAATGCACACGATTGTAATGCTACTCTTTAGTCTGGTAAACAAAACCATGATTACCTTTTTCAATCTGTCGAAATGTGCCTCAGCATTTACAGAGTGTGATCCAAAGTCAACAAACTGCCCACCCATGATCCAGTGTTTACACCGTAGTGTTAATGTACGTCACTCGGCAGCTCCTTCTGATGATTGTTCTGTAAAATAACATATTTAGATCTTTGATTTATAAAAACAAATATTTTTTGTATTTACCAGCAATGAAGCAATGAACTTAGAAGTTTCCGAAAACTCTTCCTGGATAGAAAAACAGAACCTAACAGCAGTTGATTGACTTAAAACTGGAGGCGTTAGATATGGCCAACTAACTTCCAGACTAAAGGGAGACTGGTTTAGTGAATGCAGAATAAAATCGACTTTAAAAAGCCAAATGTTTAGTTTACAATTACAAACAAAAAAACATTTTGGCCCTGTAAACTCTAAGCAGCTGCAATGCTGGAACTGAATATATTCTGAATGTTGGCACTGTCTTTATAACCCTGGCATTCAGTCATGGTTAAACAAATACTCATTAATTTTCAATTCGGTGTTTACTATTTACAAGTTAACAGTTAAGAATTTGTCCAAACCGACATGATACAAATGTTATTTCTTATAATCTCTTCAGCGCTAAATATGTTTTACAATTTTGACATTGCTGTCTTCACATCTTATTTTGTTCTTATAACAAAACGTAACGCATTTTATTTTTTCTTCCAGGATGAAGAAATCCAAGCAGGGCAACTAAAACGCCCCGCAGAGATCTTCCTGAGCCATCACTGAGGACCTGGACCATCATGAGATCACCTGGTATGTTGTTTGTCAGCACTTATCCCGGCTGCCACGCCGCGGCGGCCTTTTGCATGGAATCAACCTACAACTCTTCACCGTGAACACTAGCCACCAGCCCTGCCACCGTCTTCACCGCCACCACCACCACTACTCTCACCACTTATAGAGGTCATAGATATTATTAGTGTAAAGTACAATTATATCTATGAGTGTATGTTTTTTCTAACTATAATGTATATACTTTTTGTTAATGGACTTCAACAGTAAAGAGCTATTTTTAGAGATTGTCTCATCCCTGCGGCCTTTCTGTCATTTAGGAAAAAGGATCGACCTCAGGGTCTAAGTTTAAAGGGAGAGTTGTAGGTCAGTAGGTGGGTTTTCTCCACAACAAACACAAGTCAACATCCCACTTGCAAGTAGCAGATTCCTGTGGTCTGCTGGGCCAGTAGAAAACCGATTTATTTGAACAAATCCTAAACATGGGATCTGGTTATCTCTGATTTTAAATTGTGCCAACCGATCAATAACATTATAGCTTCCCTTCTAAAAACTGAGGAATGAGTAGAGTTTGCCAAGATGCATTTCATGTTTCAAGTTAATTGGCACCATGGAATTTCAGTGGGTGCCAGCTACCCCCAGACTGAATATAAGATGCATACAAGATCCTAGTAAAAACGGCAATTACAATGTTTTTGTGTTGGAAATTAAGATGCCGAAAGAGCTCCAGCATTTACTGAGCCGTTCTTTGGCTGTGAGTATATGATCCTGTGTTACCCAACGTGTCTGCTTCATTCGCTCTTGGAGAAAAGCTGAACATCTGGATCCCAACTATTTTTAATTGAGCAAACTTTACTGGAATCATAAAGCTGTGTCAGTAATTGAGAGATAGTAAGAAAAAATGGTGACACACCAATCGCAGTTAGTGGTATTACTAAAAGATTTACTCATGTTATATGGATTCTGAATGAAATAACCTTTTAGTATGAGTGTCCATTTCGATGAAGGGTGTACAGAAATTTGAATAACAGATACCACATCTGTAGTTAAAACACTACGTTATACTGAGCGCCACAGTCGAGAAAGCAGCACCATTAGAGATGTATATAGATGTGACTACCTACAACTGTCATGCAGATAGCAATGCACTTTATATCTGATGTATTCATGTTTTAACGACAAAAATTTACTATTACTAAGTCTGATCATTAAATTCTGTCTTTTGTCATTATTTTTTTTTTATGTTTATCTTGCTGTTTCCATTCTGTTCTTTTTGATCAATGAATGTGTAGCTGCATTTAACTGTCAAAGTCTGGGAGATCTATTCATCTATTCATTCAAGTCTCCTGTCATATGTGAAATTAATATTATACAAATGTTTTATTTTTGTACTCTTTTATGCATTTATATATGCAAGCATTTAAATGAAGGAACTGTACTCTCACAATTGAGCCACCCAGCCAACGTTTTATTGTAAAACTTGTATGCAGTTGGTCAGTAAAAAAAAAAGGAAATCTTCAAAATGTTATTGTCACTCTTTTAATATATGCTTTGCTTTATGTTCTTTCAATCATACATATACACACTTATACCCCACTGATGCACACAGTTCAGTTAAGTGACTCTATACATCTGTATATTCAGTGTAAAGCAGCAGGCTTTTCCAGGGCCAACGCACAGATGGTGTAATCTTACTGTACCAGTGAGTCAGAGGGTGAATTTGATGCTTTGATGTGAGAACATGTGCTTAGCTTTACTCACAAGGGCAAATGAAAGGCAAGGACAATGATCCTGCCTGTTATTTAACTATTAACTCAACAAGCGGCCATTAGGAAAACATTAGAGCTAAAAGGGATGAACTTTTAACTTCCCTCTAAGGGCATTATGTAAGGCGGAGCACAGTAGTTCATGTGATGAGAGTGGCCCACTGATTGAAACGTCAGGGAGAGATAAAGGGCTGTGATTGGCAGTCCACGGCCCATTCTGCTATGGTTACTGATCAGCTTTGAAGTCCAGTGTATAAGCGTGATAAAAGCACAGTCAGTAGCACTCTTGTGGCAGTTAAAGCCATCGATTTAGCTCTGGTGTACCAATCTGGAATCAAAATTAATCACATTTAATCACTGTATGATCTGATTGTGTTTAACTGTGTTAAATGTGGATATCCCTGCAGGAATCTGCAGGTAGCAGCAAGTATTTTCCTCTCCAGTAATATGAAGATTAAGCAGCTTCATATCTCCCAGTGTTAAGTATTTTTTCTCAGAGTAAATCATTTTAAAAACGTTTGTTCACTGAAAATATTTCAATTCAACTTTATACAACAAATAGCTCACATCTCTTTTGCCTTCTATCATCAGCATGTAAGCCGCTGCATTCTCACTGACTGATCTGTGTGGGCTGCACAGGAACATTTACAAATATTATTTGTTCTCTAATGAAAAGCAGTTGTAACAGTTCATAACTCATTGTGTTCTTGGGATCACTGCCAACACCCACCAGTTAGACCGTACAGGTGGTGTGACTGGCTCCATGAAGCCCGAGGGATAATAAAAGGTTTAACTTGATATTTTTATGTGCACATTGCATTTACCTGTAAATGGAAAAAAAAAACCCCAAAACAAAACAAACAAAAAAAACAAGCAAGACGTGTTTGAAAAGCTTGTAAAGATAGGTTGTTCATATAAAATGTGTTGTGTCTGAGAGACAGAACAGCTAATGTCAACATACAGAAGTTGCTGTAACAAAGTCTCCATTAAACAAGAGGCTGAGGAAAGTAAATGAGACATGTTACAGCACTAATGCATCCTCAGATCAAGTTTACCCAAGTGGAAGAGAACAACATGATTAGACAAATTATTGGCAGATTTATGCGACTGATATTCCTCAGTGCCATGTTCGTACTTGAGGCTGTCTGGGCACCAAGCCTAAATAAACACACCTCGGATCTGTTCATCCCAAGCGTGTTTCTCATATTCATCATCAACCTCAGAGTCAAGTACATAAACCTAATCAGCTGTGACTCAGTGCCACTTTGGAGATAAAGAACATCCCAGTAAGAGTAATTTTTTTAACAAAGAAGTCTGTTTAAAAGTTAATTAAAATCTGTGTTGCAAGACTGGGTTTTTTAATATTGTGAAATAAAGTAAAGATTTTCTTTCTTTCATTTTTTTTTTCTCAGAAATAATGAAACCAGAAGGCTGCTCAGCACCTCGGTATGAGCTCTATACTGCCAGCGCTGCACTGGTTTGCTCAAAGGCTGAGGAATGTACAAGACAGGAGAAGACATATGAAATTCATATTCTGCAATGCCTTCAAAACTCTGTTGGGGTTTAGAGTTCGACCACAATGTCAGACAAAAAACTGACACCTTGACAGATGAATGAAGATTTGTCATGTGAAATGCAGAGAATGACACAGAAATGAAGGACGAGTGCAGTGAATGTACTCATTTTAACCTACAGTACATGTTCCCTCCATCTTTAACTGTAAGGGCTCCCAGATGTGCAGCCAGTCAAATTCCACTTAGTGGTTATTCATCATGAAAAGCTGAGCACTAAAATATAAAATTTTGGTGTGTGTTTGTGTGTGTGTGTGTGTGTATGTGTGTGTGTGTGTGTGCATGTGTGTAACAGGGGTCATAGAAAGCCACTTCAAGAAGGTCGCATGACGTTGCTTCACCCGGTCAGACCAGTTTTTAATAAAAACTACAAGGTGGTAAACTTAACCTAGGGTCAGTTTTAATATTTGTGTGTGTGTGTGTGTGTGTGTGTGTGTGTGTGCGTGTGTATGTGTGTCAGTGAGTATGTATATGTATGCATGTGTGATGTCACTTCCTGACTCCACTCCAAGACCATTCAAACCTACAGCCAGTCTGGAAATTTAAGGGCCCTAATAGTTTGTCACCAACCAAATTGGCAAGTGATCATGGAATTCGGCCAGTGGAGCGAACTTCGAGGTCAAAACACAGGCACCCACTCATCATTGAGGTTTGACCGTGGACAAGCAAAGTGTCGTAACACGACAATAATCTCTTAGAAGGAAATGGCCAGTTGCCGAGCAGCTGTGATCTTAAACTTGTGAAGTGTTTGAACTGGCAGGACGAGGATGTGACTGCACACAGATCTGGTGTTATTCAGGGCTTTGTGGTCCACTGAAGGTCTGATTATATTTGTTTCTAATCCGTGAAAATGCTCTCTGGTTTGCACGCCTTTTAGATAAATACTAACTTTCTTCCCTAAAGTCACTGGTATGTCCACACACAAGAAAAAACACATTTATGACATGGTGTATATCTTTTGTTCTGCTGAACTTTTGGACATCTTCTGTCTTTCTGTTTCTGTGGCATTTTAAAAAGCCTATTAGTGTGAGAAAATGGACTGGTTTTTGTATGAAAACATTTGATCTCCCAAAGGGAAACTTGACATCTTCGGTTTCACCCCCTCAACAATTTGCTCGAAGCACAGGGTCAGCTACTGCAGGGCAGACACTCGGCTGTCATGTGGAATTAATCTTTATTTTTTCCTGGTCTGAAGGGCTGTTTGTTCTTGATTTCCTTGGTACCCAGCTTCAGTTTCTCAATACGCAATCAATAAAGATGAAGTGGCAAAACTACGATTAAAGATTTCGACACCTATAGAAATCTTAGTCTGAGATAATGTTACATGTGATAATATGCATTATTGATGTAAATGGACACACTGAGCATTTTATAATCTTTTTAATTATTCCTTATCGTTCCATTAACTGTCAGTCAACAAACCTCTATAATATAGCGAAAGAGAAAAATGTTTTCCTGAATACACGGACTTCAGATATGAACTTGACGAGGTGAAGTGGCATACCAGTTGTAATATATCATGTATTATATAATTGCATATCTTGCATACAACGCTGTCTGCAGTCTTTTTTCTTTTTTCAGATAGGATGCTCATAATCACTGATTCTTTCCCTTTTCTCATCAGAGCAGACGTTGTTGTTGACCCTCCAGCGCACAGAAAATAAAGCAACTTTATTCTGACTGTGATTCCTACATAGAAAGTTTCTTCTTAAATTCTCTGAGAGGTTGATGTGTGTCTGGGGGAAGTGTGTATCTACAGCTCCCGCGCTCTCTAAACCACAGCTCCCTTCCTGCTCCCCCTTTCTGTTGGTATTTACCCCCCTCGTCCCAGACCAGGCCACTGCCCTGGGGCATCGGGTGCACCAAAATCATGCTCCCCAAGGGAAACATTAGCGGAGTCATAGCTGTTGTGGTATCAGATGACCCGTAGCACATTTCCACAAGTGCACAGTCATATTCTTAAAAGTCCCACGTAATGATTTGTAAATGACTTGTTGATTGTATAAAGGGGGGCCACTGAGTGTTGTTAATTACCTTAACACTGCCAGTGACCCGCCTGAACATTAATCACAATTATGACAAAATTACTCAGCCCAACGTCTCGGAAGAGTTTGTTACTGCAACGGATGTTGAAAGTGACCAACATGCAGTGTGTAATAACAGCGGCATGTGTGTGTGTCTGTTTGAGAATAAGTGTGAGGCTAATAGAGGGGCCCATATGAGCAGTTAAAATAGCCCTCCTGCAGTCTGTCCGCCTTTCATGTGCTAATATTTCAGAGGTTATGAGTCCCAATACCATCCATCTTCACACAGATGTTTGAATGTGAAGAAAACACACACACACACACACACACACACACACACACATATATATATATAAGCGGCACAGGACATGGGGCCTTCACTCCACACAATAACACCAGCTATTGACCACATTCCTTTGGAGTGATTCTGTTTTCAGGAGAACCACAGCGAACCCTGGATGTTAGGTATGGATGAGACACAAAGGAGGCGCACACTCGGGGGACAGTAGGAGGCCTCGGTCTGCGGGGCCCAGAGAAGCCGAAACACCACCAACTTTAAACCTCACCCACATATCGCACACTGTGTTGCCCTCCATCTTCATTCCTTTCAGGATTATCGCCCACATCCTAATTGGTGGATCTTTCCATAGTGGCTCCATGAATAGCATGTTTAATGTCCTCCCATATCTAGCTCTGAGTGCCACGTGACACCGAAAGAGAGGGAAAAAAGAAAACCATGACAGATGAGACTAACCATAAGAAGAACGAAACAATTACACCATTATCTGGGGATGAAAGTGATATACTGTACATGCCTCATCTCCAGTACCACAGAGGTTTTTTTTTTATTTGAGGTCGATCACTATAGAGACTCCTCTGTTGGGCTGCAGTGTGAGTCAATGCCTGAGCACGCTGTCCAGATGCAACAGACAGGGAGGTCTGATGGCTAATACCATCCACCAATATTGTTCATCCTCAAACAATTAAATTTTCTAGAAACAAAGTGAATAAACTGTCATTTGACCCGCAGTACATCTGAATTGCATTTAGATGTAAGTGATACTCCAAAAATATTTGGGATTGTTTATAAGGCCTTTCCTGCACGGTACCAGCTCAACTCAACTCTACCCGCCGTTTTTAGTTTTCCATCGCGCAAAAGTTGTGGATAGTACCTGATACCTGGTACGGTTTTTGGTATCACCACTACTGTGTCGTTGTTGTGCGACATGGGACGTTCTGAACAAGCCACCATTTTTAAACAGCCAAGCGACTGTACACCGCTCACCGTAGCATGGCAACCTGCAAAACCACGCCATGGTCAATTGAGGGGGTGCAGATGTTCCTCTGTCTGATTCATTCATGTGTGTGTTGCGTTGAGTGGAAAAAGAAGCAGCTGGTACCAAAAGCAAGTATGTCTAGCAGAGTCCAGCTGAGTGAAAAAATGCTATTTATTTCAAGATTGTTTTATCTTTGGTACATTTTAAAACTAAGCCATATTAGAAGTACATTTTCCAAACACACTGCTACACAGAGGACACTGCACAAGTTTCATTTTACCAAAATTAATGGAATTATAAAGAAATCTCTGTATGTTCTCCAAAATATATGACTCAGTGATGGATATATTCAGTATGAGTATGTGTAAATAAAGAGTATGCTCTATATAAAGGTTTGTTTTGGGAACGTTCCTTCTATGTGATTTTTCTGTCATATCTATCATAAAATTTAATGTGGAGAATGTGTTTGGTCATAGTCTACCTATAAAACTTATAAAATAAATGAAATGTATTTTACAACTATGTGGATCTATGCAGTGGCTCCAATGACAGAAACATCTCTACAACTATGAGGTGGATCGCAAAAGTTTTCCATTGAGCTAGAAGATGAAATGTAACGACTTTACTGATCCAGTGACTTTTCACTTAGCAACACAATCAGGTCGACATCTAATTTGCATCAGACCTTGGTTTATGACCAAATACCTGCAAAACTGAAAATGAGTTCCACCAGCCTCAGCTGTGCTTTGTGTTTAGTGATAATTACAAAATGTTACCATGCTAACACACTACAGTAAATACTGAATATTGTAAACACTCAGCCTGCTCAACATCAGCAAGTTTATACTGTCACTATGAGGCTGTAAGCATGTTGATGTTAGTGTTTAGCTCCAAACACCACTGCGTCTTTAAGAACAGCCTCACAGAGATGCTTGCATGGCTGTACCCTATTAGTAATTCTTTTGATAAATTTAGCATCAGCAATGATAATTTCATACATTTTTAGTAATGTGAGAACAACAGCATTTGTGATCAGACGACTAATCCAGCTTTGAGTACTGATCAGTAGAGAGAGAACACCAGGCCAATTTGTTGTAAGACAGTCAGTAGTTAGCCAGTCTTCACACTGCAGCTACGCCAGAACAAACATCGTAACCAAATGTTTAACAAGAGAAAAGGGAATAGTATTTCCACTTTCATTCTTCACGCCTTGCCAGTCCTCGTCCGAAACTGAGCCAAGACAATAAATCCTTGCCCACTCTGGCTGGAAGAGAAGTGCAGCATCCAAACCCAACATGTTCTCATATGATCACACAGATCTCAGCTCCAACTTCACTCTGGTGCTTCACTCTGGTGCTCTTGAGTGCCTAACACTCAGTTTGCAGGAAACCCAATCGCAGCATGGAAGTGAAGTAAAGTTGTGAAGCTGAAACCACGGGCACAGAGCAATATTTAAGACCATCCACCTTGCACTCCGCCCGGCGCATTTGTTTCCATCCATCTGGCTGCCTCAATGAAGCTTTACTGGAATCGCGTCTATTGTTAAAGGAGAACGCAACCTCACAGACACACCAGTTGTCTGCTGCAGTTTGCATAAAACACATCAAAGAAATGAGAACAAAGGCTGTCTAATACCCAGACTGAAAGGAATTCCATATCAATCTGGTATGAATTGTACAATACATAAAGAAAATCTTGTAAGTTGGCTGTTTATTCTTGGCCCCAGTACAGAGGAGGAATGTTTGGCTACTGCCTTTTAATATCAGGAAGTATTTTTACCGATAAAATAATTCCCTTCTTAACTGTCACAAATCAAATTTATTCCACTTCCAAAGAAAAACCATTGGATCATGTGTATTTCAGTGGGTGATCTTCTGACAAGCACAGGTTGTGCAGCTCATAAAAGCTGTGTCCAAGTTAAGATTATGAGCAATGAACTTTAGTGTTTCAACACCACTGTACAAGTCAGCTAAAAAAAAAAAAAAAAACTTGGACACAGTAGAGACAGATCTGGCATGGCTCTTGTCTTTAAAGAGGCTGCAGAGGAGCATTTTTCTTCCTTTGGCCCTTACATGGAAGTTCACAGATCAGGATGCAGTTTTTCAATGTTTCCATGGGCCAGATCTTAAATGTGCAGTATAGCACTGGCCCCCTCAAAAATAAATATTTCCATTTATTTTTCCATGTATAAAGTCTGTATACATTGGCACAGAGACAAAACCAAAACCAAAAACTTAATCTGTGACATTTAAAAGCGGCAGCTGAGCTTTGTTAACAAGGTACAGACAGATGACACATTTATAGCTGGGAACTCTAACAATTGCTTAAGTGACTAATTATACTGATATAACCGTCACTGTAGTTTAATCAAGCTTGAAATATGCTGAAGAACAACAACGAAAGGTTTAACCAGTGTAGGCTAGGTGTGACAAATTTGAACACATCAATAAAACCGAAACAATTCATTTTATTTCATTGTGTAAACAGGAAAATAAAGCTCTCTTTCTCAAGAAACATCACAACCATCACCACATCAGTGTTCAAATGGTCAGTGCACCCAAATCGTGAATAAAGGGAACATAAAATGTATACCCAAAGGCACTGTTTACGACGTGGTGCAGATCTAACATTTAACAGAGGATATAAAAGTTATTTTAATGCTGGAATCAAATAACCCTTTTAGTATCCTATTGTTACTACATTTATTCTTCTCCCATACACACACCCAAACCATAAACTCACGGAGTGATTCCTCACTTTCCCGAGCTGGACACATGAACAAAGCTGGCACCGCAGCCAGTATGTGAATCCCCCACGGTGTGAGCGAGACTTAAATCTCTCCACCTGCAACAAGAGGCTGAACTGTGATGCTATTTCTTCTCAAACTTAAACTGTCACATGCATTTAAAATGAGTGCCAAAAGTACACTGAGCAGGGTGCTCAGTGTACTTTTCCTTACAAACCACAGCTGGAGAAGCCACAGTGTACATTTTCAAGTGATGAAGTGCCTGCAGTGCTTGCCTAATTTGGAGAGTCAGTAGCAAGAACAGGAGAGTAAAGTAAAAGAAGAGTAGGGACTTGAGATCTTGACGGCGGAGTCTACTCTGGTGAAATAACAGCACGAGAAGATTTTACTTGAATGAATTCACTGAAAGCTCACACAACACTTCACTGTTGGCTGCAAAAGTCACTTAAAGGAACAGTTCCACATTTCGAGAAATTAGTTCATCAACTTTCTTGCCGAGAGTTAAGTAGATGAGAAGACTGATACCATTCAGGTCTGTAAAGTAAATATGTAGCTGAGACCAGCACTCAGTTAGCTTAGCTTAGCATAAAGACTGGAAATGAGGTAACCTGGCTCTCTCTTAAAAAAAAAAAAGTTTTTGTTTAATCCGAACAAAGTCTATTTTATCGTATGCTGGGACCAGATGCTACATGAAAAAAGATCATCTAATTGAGCTGAATCTGCTGCTCTCTTGCCTTTTATCTGTCTGAAATGCTCTCACTAAATGGTTTGTGTCTCTGTCAAACTACCAGCCAGCCATATCCGTCTTCCACAAACTCACTGCCAGCTTTTCAAGGCCACTTACACAAACAATTATGTCGACGTCGACCTCCTCCTTTCCTGACACACACATACACCCACACGCATGATAAAAAAGGACCCCTCCCACCTTCAGAGGGCTGTGGACAAATCTCTCTGTTCTCTCTTAACGGTAGGAGTTTTTCATTGAGCCTTGTGAAATGTGCTGCTGTGACATCCATTTCTCCGCTCGCTTTTGATGGTTAGGCTCTGTACACAATTGCTCATTTCATTTCAGCTGCTGACCCCCTGCAGGGGTTTTTATTACGTGCATCCAACCATCAAGAGTTAATAAGAAAATGACTGTTGTCAACATGTCATGAATGAATTTTCAATTTTCAAACACAATAACACTGACACACGAGCAAAAGCTGTGGTTAGTATTTGTCAGGACAAAAGAAGCACAACTAACTCTTTATGTGTTTAAAAAATTAACTGACAGATGTTGTTGCATATGTTTGTCGTCATCCGTGTCCTGTGACGTTAAAGAGCAAAGCTGCTCAGAAAAAGATGAGATTGCTGACACTGTCGAACAGCGCAGCTCATTAGACGATTCACATGATTGTGCTTCATACATAAATCACCTCCAGCATATTTAATGGATATAAAAGGAGATTGAATTCTTGGACGGAAACACCTCATGTTAAAGGATGTCATTGTCAGCAATAAAAATGGAGGGATGAGAACCTTTGGTTGCAATTTAAAGATGTAGGATAGACACACGCGAGGAGGAGGAGGGCAAGGAGAAGGCACCTGTCTCCTTCAGCAATTAAGAGTGTGAAGGCAAGAAAGACTTGAGAGAAAAAATAATAAAGGAAAAAGAAGAAAAAGGGGATAAACCTACACAAAGGAGAGACTTGGAGATACAAGGAGAGAGAGAGAGAGAGTGTGTGTGTGTGTGTGTGTGTGTGTGTGTGTGTGAGCATGTGAAAGAGAGATGAGCGGCTGCATTGTGTATAATTGCCTCTGAGGTGGAGGAGAATCTCACACCTTCTCAGGCCTGTTAATTTCACTCCAGAGATGGAGGCAGTTATTGCAGTCCCGTTCAGTAATTACACCGCGGTCCAGAAAATGCTTAAAGTTACATCTACGTTATCCTGGCTGTCCAGCCCCTGGGATGCACCTGGAAATTGCTCTCAGTGCTATTTCTTTCAGACTCATTACCTAGTGCTTCCGATACTGAAACTGAATCCAAATGATGTTGTGCAAACAGCAGAAACAGTAAACAGAGCAAAACCAAAACAGTGTATCTAAATTCTGATTGGGCTGTTTCTAAAGAACGACTTTATCTTATTGATCATAAATCCTTTCAGTTCTGAAAGAAATGTATTTCGATACACTGATGTGAGATCTAGTGCAATTCTTAGTCCAACTACAAGTGAAGTGGAGTTTTCCCAGCACTTTGTGTCCAGTAAGCATGACACCGCCCACACACTTCCAGGAAAGTCATCAGAGTTCTCTGGCTGCATTTTGACAGCACTTGTTGCTGATCCGGTGATAAAAATGCACCAGCATGTTGAGGCTTCAACTAAATAAAGAAGACCAGGGGTTTGCAGACATGGTGGGAACTCTGTGCAGGAACAGCAAGTTAGCTAATTGCTAACTCCAGTATACTGACATGTTTACACCAACAATGCAAATATACATGCTTACCATATTCACGCACCTGAGTTTAGTGTGTTGGCATGCTAACAATTGCAAATTAGCTAAACTAAACACAGAGTACAGCTGAGGATGATGGGAAGTTTTGCAGGTCATAAACCAAAGTGCTATAAAAATTAAAAATTTAACCTGATGTTCACGCTAGATAAAAAGTAAGGTGATCACAAAAGTTGGTACGATCCATCTTTATGTGGACGTGAACGTCAGGATGAAATTTCATGATAATCCATCCAAAAGTCATCGAGATATTTCAGAGGATCACCAAAGTCACTATTAGGATTCATCCTCAGGGCATCATGAATGTGTTTGAACCACATTTCATTTCAATCCTTCAATATTTCAATATACACAATGACTTTTCCATCCCTGAAGCCATGCAACTAGCATGGCTAAAAATAAAATACAGCCATTTCATTTCATTATTCTTGGGTAAATATTAGGATTCTGCCAAACAAAATGAAAATGTATGCATAAGCAAAGGAAATGCGCATTGTAAGCGTGACTTAAGATACTTTCATCACAGAGCACTACTGTATGGTTTGAGCAAATATTTACAGAAACGCACATGGCTTAATTGACTCTCTGGCAATTTTTTTTATCAGCAATACTCCTTGAACTGGATTCCTTCTAGTCTTTGTTTGGTCTTCTGCTCATGATGATAAGATTGCAAAACATTTTTAGTTTCTCTATCTCTATTTTGGACAACAACAATGTGTAGTGTTTGAATGACAGTACATGGGGAACTTAAGGGTGGTGTGTCAGAGAAAATACAGAGTAGCCTATTAAACTGATGAAGATGGACATTGTTGTTAATAAAAATGAAACGAAATATTATCCTTGTTTCGTTTTGTGTTGGGAAAACCTAGCACACATCCACCCACACACACAGCAGCAGGCCAGCAGCTTCTCACTCCTCAGTCAACCACAGACTCTGAGATCTGGAAACGCTTCACTGCTTGGTCTCTTAAAGATGCTTCACACCGATGCATCAGCCACTGTTCAAACCTTACCACCACAAGCAGTCAGGATTAAGACACAATGGAGAAAAACGAAAGCATTTGATTTTCATGAAATGAAGCAGTCAGCATGAAAAAAGAAGTACAGGTTGAACTTGGAAGGAGGTGCCAGTGAAGACATGCAGAGCAGAGACTGACCTCCGAAGGATGGGATGGGAACATGTTCAGGTTTCTCATGTGCTGGGAAAATGTTTTCACTTCCACCAAGAAGGTTACGCTTTTGTTGCAGTTAGTTTCTGTGTCTGTACGGATTGGATTAGAAGTTTATCTCATAAACCTACAAACACATTTAAATATTATTTTGTGAAAACAACATTGTTGCTCTGTTGACAAAACAGAACTGATTAACAATTATCAATTGATTAGTATTCGGTGGTGATCTGGAGCTGTTGAAAATTAGGAATTATTAGTCATGATTACAAAACAAACTGAAATACTGTAGATATTTATATTTTATGACAAAAATTCCACACTTGATGATTCCTGAGTCGGCTACATCCATTTGTGAAGAAATGAAATAAAGAAAATACAGTTGAAAGCTGTGAAAAGCCAGTGAGTGGATCCTGTGTTACACATAACAGAGACAGACAATACACATCACCAGTGAGTGTTTGTAAGGTCAAGAAATTCAATTTTAATGAAAATTTGACTGAGATTAGTGACATCTTTTTGTTATAAAAGCACATTAAGCTAATTGGCTAACAATATTTCCAATTGCATTTGAAGCATTTGAAAAACGGTGAATGCAGCTCACATCAATGTTCATTTCATTAACAAAAACTGTGATGAAAAGTATAAGTAAATGAAAAATATTCCACAGCAGAAAGAGACTAAAACAAAATATAAAGTAACCTATGAAAACAATTACTATGACAAAAGGTATTACCATTATCAATAGTCAATAAAAACTAAAATACAATATGAAAGATGGAACAAGAAAAATTATATTAAATAGAAAATTATATACTAAATTCATCTGTAATCCCAGTGACAGTTAGACAGGAAGCAGTGACAAAACATCTGGGAGAATCCATAAATACATTAAAAAAGTAGGCAAACATTAACATAACAGTATGTGCTGTAGATCTGAATATAATATTAACATTACTTTCATGTTATGTCATTCGTGTTTATAGAATATCACTGTGAATAAGTACAGTCAACCATCTTAAATCCTAAGGAATAGCGCTGCATTAATGTTATCTGATGTTTAAGCTGCTTGTCTCCATTTCAACCCCGACAGCGAGACTCTACTAAATCAGTGTCAGGTGCCAGAATTAACACTGAAAGGTTACTGAAGCATATATATTACCGCTCTGGAAATGACCTGTACAACTTCAAAGTGTAGCATGCTGTCACTAATTATGGCCACATTAAAAAGCCACATGTCCATATGTGTTGTATTGTGCTAACTCCTCATGCAGTCTATGATATTTGCAGTGTGCGGGGAAACACAGGAGCAGGACCCAACGTTGCTCCAGAGGGATGAGCTCTCTGGGGAAGCCCGGTATCTGTTAAAACAGATATTGAGTTTGTTATTTTAGCTCCAGGAGGGAGAGAGGATCTGTTTTCACATGTAACTGCAGGGGTTCTGGTGTGGATGTTTATTTGTCTTTCTCAATGACAGAGGCTGTTATCAGTCACTCGAGTTAAAGTCTGAAGGAATCACCAGCAGGTTTTTGCCACTGATCATAATCCAATAAAACATCACCTGCAGATAGATGGTGCCTCCCCCAACAGCTCATGGCTGGTTCAACAAATACAAACTGTGATAACATTAAGACAAACAAGCAAACACCCAGGTGAAGTGATAACTAGGAACCCTGAAGACCAGGGTTTGACCAACGAGAGTTTTGAAGGTCAGTTTCTGGATTGTGTAAATTTGGCAACGCACATCATCCTCCTTCTAAAGGAAATCGTGAAACATTTACATCATACAGCACAGAAATGCTCCACTTAAACTAAATTAAATTTGTCCGCTGTGTTGACAGCTCATGTGGGTAAAGTGGCCCACTGCACCAATTGAGAGAATGGAAACTGGGATGCACTGAAAATAAATTTCATTGCAGGGCTTAGAGACTGTTTTTAGAGCATAGCTGCACAGTCTAAGACTCATGTATCTTGCCACACCAGACTTTTCAAAAGGTGGTTGATTTTAGCTCAATAAATTTCAGAATCAATATATATATATATATATATTCTGGGTTTTTGATATGTTAATAGAAGTCATCAAAAAAGAATATATCAAGGAAAGTGTTTCATTGCAACCTTAGTAGCTTCATGCCCGGAGAGGCTTGTTAGAAATGTACACAAACACACCACTTGGACTTTGAGGCTGATACAGACAGACTGGCATTAGAGAGGATGTTTAGATGTTTAGTCTTAGGACACACAAACCCTTCAGGGAGACTTGGTAATGCAGGACCCCGAAACCCCACTGACCTCTGACCTCTCAGAGGGGCTCTGAAAACATGGACACCGGGGCATTTGAACCAAAAGATAGACGTATTAAATTTAAACAGAGGAGAAGAGATGAAGGGAAGCTGGGAAGGAGAGGCAGAGGGAGCCCGAGGGAGAGGGCAGTGGAGGGCAGAGGGAGAGCAGGACAGGAAGGCAGAGTGTGGCCTTCGGTAAGTGTTAAGGATAATAAAGAAGGGCTTAAGAGGGTTTAGGGGCTGATGGTGGATAACAGGAGGACAAATGAGAGGTCCTCTCTAACAGCAGCACTTGACTGACCCCAGCTGAGTCAACAACATCACCACGGGAAGGTTGTTGTGTCTCCAAGTGTGAAAATTCCTTCTCATCATAGATAACACTGATACTTCTGGTATTTTATGCCCTATTAAAGTGCATGAGAGAGAGGTATTAATGGGAAGAAACCGCCACTTATGTGATTTCATATATTATACTTATCTGCTGTTAGTATAGATAAATGTCAGTGTTATTCTAATAGTCAGTGAGGCCATATTTTAACTTGAGAAATGATGTTGCAGTTCTTGTAGCCCACATCAGACTATTGAAAGTTTCCAAATGGTTAGTTCACACAACTCACAAAAATTCAACAGCACCGTGTCATTACATAATGTCGATGTTTGAATAATCCACAGGCCTCAGCATTAAAGGAACAGTTTGACATTTTGGGAAATACACTTATTAGAGTTCTGGCAGAAAGTTAGACGAGAAGATCAACACCATTCTAATATTTGTTGGTTAAAGCTTACAGCCAGTGCCAGTTAGCTTAGCTTAGTTTACCACAAAGACTGGAAACAGGAGTATATTACGACCCATGGTTATGTTTTATTGTTAGGCGACGTCTAGCAGCCATAGTGATTATGATGGGAGCACACATGGGAGTCTGCTGTTCGTTAAACCAGAAGTTGTTTGTTTTATCCATGGCCGTTCCACAACCTTAACCGCATGTTTGTTATTGTAACCATGACGACAAAGGTCCTCTAATCTTAACGAAGTACTTATTTCAACCCAAACCGCGATCTTTTCCTAAACCTAACCAGTAGTATTTGTGCCTGAACCTAAAACCAGTAGTTTTTTAACCTAAATCCAACCAAAACGGTGACTGTTTACAGCCTTAACTGCATGTTTCTTATTATTACCATGACTACGAAGGAACAAGTACGCTATACGCTTGAGGACTTGTTGCGTTATATCTTGTTTGTTTGAGTGCAAAAAACAACAGTTCTCTGTTTTACAGGGGGTTATGTACACGTCACTTTTTCATGGATTAAACAAACTATGTATGGGCTTGCATGAGATTTAGAGTCACTGGTATTGTACTTGTTTCCCACCGTTTCGAGTCGTTATGCTAAGCTCAGCAAAAATGCTCTTAAATTTTCATTCCAATTACCTTTCAGTAAAGAAATGGCCAAAGGGTTTCAGCGAATACAATGCTTGTCCCGCACAGTTTATCCCATACCTAATTGCAGCCCAGCCCAAGTGGCACATATCCAGTCTATTTGAATTGTCACTGAATCTGCATCAGTGCGTCATAGGAAATATTTTCGGGTGTGGTTTTTCACTAGGCATCAAGCAGCCAGAGCGGCAGTGCTTCCCTTGAGGTAAGGAGGTGATCAACAATAGATTACTGAGAGTTGGACAACTTCATTAATGCTGTGTGCCAGCTCTCTGAAGCAAAGAGAACATGACCATGCCAGCATTCATAGAAAACTATTTCAACGTTCAGTTATTAACTGACAAATAGAATGAGAAAGCTGTATTCGATCACACTGAACAAGCACACAAAGTAAAAGAAACATCTGTGTCTCATTTCTGTGGGAGCCAGAAAGTTGTCAGCTTTACTAAAAATATTTTGCATCCAAACAACAGATGCTAGTAAGGTTAAATCAACTGCTTTTTTTACTGGCAATTGTCAGTCAAGCACATTTCCATGTGAAACAAAGCATTCGAGCTGCTGAGCAGGTGAGACCTCACATGTTGATGTGGTGCAACTGTCCATAAAACAGATCAAGTAATAATAATAAATAGAGTTACATGTTTTTCCTGTTTAAACACAGATTGAAATAGAGAGCTTTTCTTTTTGTGTGTGTGGTTGCTTATAGCATATTCACTTTCCTGAGCAAAACAAGAACAAGCTTAAATCATTTCTCATCTTTAAACAGTTTATTTGAAAGCTCTGGCATATGCCCTCTACAAATGAAGACATGAAGACAGAATACTTATTATGTCATCTTCTCTGAACGTCTCTGAAAGATGATGATTCCGTGGTTGCAGATTTAGGTGGCATCAACATTGGGCCCAGAAGATAAAGAAAAAATAAAAAAAGAGCTACTGTATATTTTGCCACAAAGCAATAGTTTTTTCTACACAGCTTTCTCCGCTGGTTCATTTTGGTTGGCAGCAGCTCTGTCTCTTGTTGTGTGAGCAGACAGACTTTTCAGATATTCTAACAGAAGGATAAGATATGTCGAAAACAGCCTACAATCATCTGTGATGTGAGTTTTGATACCGGCACAATCATTACCCATGTTTCACAAATCATTTATGTTAAAGGATTTGTATGAATAATTGAAAATTACACAATTAACAAGTTACAAGCAGCATGTTGTTAAATGGGTGCTGAACGGCCATTATCAGATTAGATTTAGGATCATTCTATGTTTAACCAACCCTCATAATTGCTTTATAATTTTGCATTAATGTTTCTGTTTAAAAACAGTTTATTGGACTTAAAGGCCAAAAGTCTCATTATAGAATGAATTTGTGTTTAAGCTCTAAAACTATACTCTGTCTTTGCGCTTGATGAGCTTCTTCCTCTCTGTTTCCTTCAGTGGAAGTCTCTGCACTCTCTTTTTCAAACACCTGATTGTGCTGCAATGTCAAGGGACTGTTAAGATGACGTTAGACCATTTATTTGTGATGAAGTATGCTGACCGCTGAATGAAAATGCCCAGAACATTTCCTCATTTCAATGTCACCCTCACTTTTGCATTTTTTCCCCCCAATCCACATAAACCACATGCAGCTATAATTTACTGTGGTCCATATCCAAGTTATCTGCCATGAAAGAAAAATGAAGTAAATGACAAATGTCTTAAATATTAAAAATGTGAAATTCTCCAAACATAAAAACTCTAAACTCTAAAAACTTAAGTAAAGCTTAAGTCTTGCACAAGGTGACAAGTCATAATAATGATGATCATGCTTTGCTTGATATTGCGCAAATTCTGTCCAAACAAGTGTGCAATTAAACAAATGACCAGTAACCAAGTCACACACTGTGAATGTGGGGTTTTGGAGCCCCACAGAAGTTACCCACATCTCCCACCTCTCACTTCTCTCAATATCTGAAACCAGTAATGTGACTGGAGATGTACCAGAGGCTAACAAATAAATATACAGTAGATTGATTTTTACTTGTGGCAGCTATGTGGCCAGCTTCTTCCGAGAATCCTTTTGTTTACTCTTCGTGAAGAAGTGTTACATTCTTCTGTTGGTCCCAGTTTTCCTGTTTTTCCTTTACACCATGTATCGCTGTTCTCAGCTAGGAGTTCCCCCGCATGTCCACTCTGAACAGACCCCAGGTCATCACAAACATGTGGCAAGATAACAAGACCCCCATTAACCAGGATCATGGCTCCCCTCAGGATATTACAGAGCAAGGCAGCACTCGTTCTGGACAATAAAAAATGCCCTGACACAGGAAACACAATAGCCTGCGCTGAAAAGTGACAATAAAAATGGCATGACCCCAAGCTCATGCTACTAAACTTAGACTGCAAGCAAATAGTGAATGGGTAGTGGAGTCATGAGGTCTGACATGAGAAAGTTCATTGCTCGCAAAGCTGAGATTAATGATAACCAAGATGACACAAAAAACAACGTAAAAACACCATTATGTCCCCAACAGAGGACAAATTATAATGATTCTTTAGACAACAAAGAAAGAGCAGGCCTGGGATTCTTCTTATGATGAATGATGTAGGAGTTTCCATGTTGCAAATGACAGTGCAGTGTAATCAAATACGCTTATTCGCTTTCTCACTGTGAGTTAGGGAAGAGGATCAACACCACTCTCATGTTTTTGCATTACATACTATATGTAGCTGTTAGCCTGGCTTAAGTGTTCCTGGCTCACATAATAAATGACTCCATTATTTTGAGGTTTTAGAGGTGTTGGGAGGTGTTTTCGAATTTCAGCCAGGCTAGCCGTTTCCCCATGCTTCCAGTCTTTATGCTAAGCTAAACTAAACTGAGGTAAAATGTTGACTGACTCTAGTGCATATACTTAACACACTTAACACAGCCAGTAACAGTCAGAATCTGCGACGAACGTCACAGCAGTATGAAGGGTAATACGTTCACTTACTGATACTGAAGGGCATTTGAACAGTGATGTGATTACTTAGCTTAGAAAAAAGTGAACATTGTCTCAACTGAACTTAACTGATTCGAATCAGCATAGTGTTTTTGCATCTGTACTTATTCTAAGGTCTGCTGCCCATTTCATCAATTAACAATCCCTGATACAGGAAGACAGCAGAGCTGAGTGACAAGATCCGCTAAGGAAGGACATTTGTGAGTAATGAGAGGAATGGGACATGTATTTTCCATGGTTGGATCCCTTGTATGTATTGTGTAGTGTGAACTGGCAGTACAAAGGATGGGCTGGAGGAAAGAGCACGCACATAGACACAATAAGTTGGAGAAGAAAAGCAGGCATTTTACGGTTTCTATATTTGTTAATTCCCTTTCTCTCTTCCTGGTCGGATTGCTCCCATCGGACTTACGCTACACAGAAAACATTTATTTTACCTCACTGACACGACTCCTTTGCTGATTCTTCGGCCCAGAGCTGATATCAGATTGGGTTGCGTAGCGGCTAAGACACTCTTGGCTCTCAGACATGGCACTTTATCTATTCCAGAGTCGGCTTTTCACTTTCCCAGCGATACTCCTCATTTTTCTGGATGTGTCCTTGGTGAATATACATAAATCTGCTATGCTAGAGTCCATTGCACTCCTGGCAAGAGGTGTGGTGTTTCCTCAAACTGTACAATAAAGGGTCAAGTGATAGTCACAACCTCAGCTCCTCTCAATCTTGACACAGTACTCTTTGTGCTTACCCAGCTAATTCCGTGTATTTTTTATCCATTGATGGGGCACATAAAACATTTGTAATCAGAGCCTGATGTGCAGTAGATTTGCCAAGTCTTTGTTGAAAGTCTAGAAACCAGAACATACTGGCAGAGAAAGGACTTTATGAGAAAGTGACAGAGCATATTCATTATCAACAAAGAACGTCGCTGCTGAACTGGAATTTGATTGATTCCTGCAAAAAGGATTTGGTGTAGCGCTTCATATATTCATCTAATGCACTTGGTTGTTTTACAAGACTGGTCATTGCCTCCCATGATATCTTTGTGCAGCTGGAAATACTTCTGAGTACTTCGCGATTAAATTTGGTTCTCAGAAGACGTCAGTATGTTTGCTTTGGTCCATTAAAGAAATCTGATAATCTCGTTCATGCATTTTGTTTCCCTGGTCAGTTTTTCTCATCAGATCATAGACTAAAAATAGGGTTTTTCACTTAAAATTACATACGTTTTAAAGGTTTAAAACAAAGTTAAAGTAGCTGAAATTTATAATTGTAAAATCTGAATAAATTCCTGTCCACACCCGCAGCAAACCCCAACAACCGGCAGCATGCCATGAGTGTGAGGAGTGATGCAGTTTGATAAAGTTGATGTGGTTTGCCTAGGGGCAGCTGTTTAGGACTCTCTGTTATCATCCTGTGAGCACAGCCACCGCTACATACCCTGCGGCCCTATTTGCCCCTGGCTGCATGGCATCGGGTCACTTCTAATCATGCTAAGTGAGGACAAGGGCCAAGTCTGTGACAATAAAGGGTAAATACGGTAGAGGGGCATGAGCAGAGGAGTTCGCAGTTAACAAAGCTTTTCGCTAATTTATGGCCCCCCAGAGCCGATGGGGGCATGGCCTCAGCTCCTTGGTCATCAAGGGCACCCTGCCTGGGCTCAACACCCTGTGATCCTGCCCTGGAGTAAATCAACCACTCAAAACCCTGACAGACCGAGGGCTGCCCGGGCAGCCCATCGCCCCTGCACTACACACTACAGGCCTGGTGTAAATCAGCTAGACGTCAGAGAGAGGGAGAGGCACATGGAGGGAGTGATGGACAAAGGGCTCCCTTGAGGCCAAGGTCCGCAGAGACACAAAGCTCTCTGCCTCTTATCAATGCATGTTTTTAGTTGAGTTTACTTGGGCAGACACGCTGGCAGACACAGAAATGTACTGCAGACCATCTTACAACTGGACAATATATTTTAAACACCAGTTTCCAGGCTGAAAAGATCATGACGTCTGACATTCTTTACATCAAATAACCATCAGTCAGTCTTTTTTTTTTCCCTCAATGAGCCTACCCCTAAAAACAGATCATTCTAGACACTATTGTAAAGTGGAAATCGAATGGATGGGTTGTTTATTTCACAGCTCCTCTTGTCTACAAGTCATGCCAAATTGTCCCTGAACAAGACCTCAAGTTGTGTCTGACAAATGAATGTACTGTGAGATATTTCTCTTGTAATTGCAAATCCTTACTTTTCCTGTTCTTCTTTTGGTTGTGAATATTTGAATATATGAAACACTGAAACTCATATGTGCATGATATTCATTGTTGTACATCTAAAAAATGAGGCCATGACACGTTTGTGGCTCCTGAAAAGTTTGGGTATGTTTTCGCCCGGCAGGAACGACAAACTCAATTTTGAAGTGAACGGCATGAGAGGTCCCTAACTGTAATAAACCACATATACTTTCGCAGTGGTTTTCTTAAAATATATTTGTGGTGAAATAGCAAATTCCTGTGAAACAGGCAAAAACATTTCTGTTGCTGTAAATGATTTATATTCTGTATGTCACTGGGAAACTTTCTTTAACCAACCTTGTTTGACACCATCATTAAATGGTCCTGGGAATCAATCTACTGCACATAATGCAAGTGTGGAGTTGGTGAAAAGTGTTGAGCTGCTTCCTGTTCCCAGAACATCCAGACCATGTCTCAATGAGCTGACAGGAAGAAAGAGCTTTGAACTTGGAGCTTGACATAACCTTTGTCTCTCAGCTTGGTCCGACTTACTGATCCTCTTGGCCTTGACCTTCTTGTCCCAACTTTGTTTCAGTGCTGGTAAAGAATAAATCATAATCTTTTTATCCTTTTCCCCGAAGTTAGCTTAGACACATCAAATTTTAAATAACAAGTTTATCCCCCTGCATTAATGTTTTCCCCTAATGCACCTAAGTATGATTACTTCAGCAATGTACTACTTGGTTCAGCACATCATCACCACCGATCCCTGTTGTTGTGCTCTATCATTTGAGTTTACTGCAAATCTGTTTTTATGCCCATGAAGTTAATTGCCCAGTGGGCGAGGTCCCTGGTGTGCAGTGGTCTCCCTCTTATAAAGTTCTGTGTGTTCAGCACACATTTCCGATGATGGTACACATGTTTCAGATTAGAGGGAGAGAACAAACACACAGCAAACAAAGGAGCTGTTCAAATGTCCAAAATATCCCATGTGGGCAAAATAGAATCAAACCTATCTAGGACCGCAGCGCAGTGACACAGAGAAATGTGAAGAATCTGACTGCTAGCATTGAAAGCCATGGAAAATCACTCAGCTCACAGCCAGATAAATCATAGAATATTGAGCATTATTGCATTTGACATTTGGAAACATTTCAGTTATGATAGTGAATAAGTGAATATTATAGGTCCAAATTTGGGTGATGGAATTTGTCAGAATTAATTTACCTTGAGTCTTGTCTCTTGTGTGGTTTAAGACAGACCCCCATGCACACTACTGCAATTTATTACAAGAATAAAGATATCACAGACAGTGCAATGACAGAAAGAGGCCTGGAGAGAAGTGGGATGAGAAGCGGAGGGGGTGAGGATGAGGATTCACTTTGCTATGTTTACAGACGAATGCTAGAGAGCAGCACAGCGTAGAACAGGTAGCCATACATCACTTTGAGTGGATTAAACGTACATAAACACACATTCACACATTCAGACGCACAGAGTTGAGGGAGGTGCTTGGGTTCTGTTTTGATTCCCAAGCACAAAAAGAGTTTAACTACTGACTGTAACTTGTTGAACATAAAAGTTGACAGGAGCTGATTTCTCTCCTGCCTGTGAGGTACGAGGACAAGGGAGAGTCATAACTCAGTTTAAACTGTTGGGAGACGAAGTAAAACTTCTTAGACTGAAAGTTTTCCTGTTGTAGGAAGTTTACATTGAACTAATGTCCATTCATCTTCTCTCCGATGTTACCTCCCGAGCTGTTCCCTGTCTTCAAGACTGAACAGATGAACTGCTGTTTATTCAGGGAGCACCTTTCCAGAGAGCATGTATCATCAGCTTGGCGGCTGGTTATGTATATTTTAACAATTTCTGAACCAAAACTGGAAAACAGGCACCATGAAAAATGAAGTCACTAATCAAACCATTTCTACATCTGTTGCACTGCGTTGTCTCTGCTTGTGTCGGCTTGTGTTTCAGTGCATGCTCTGTGTCAGGACACTGCTGCCACTGTATATCATCAACACAGTTCTGATCCCATTGTTGTGGTCTATGGCTATCACTAGCTGGAGTCCCCCAAGCCACATCTAAGAAAAGACTATTTATCACTGGAGAGCAATGCATACCCCAAGTTAGCTCTCACACACTGAAACACAAACACACACACACACACACACACACACACGCACACACATACACACACACACACACACACATGTAAACACGCATGTACACATACAGTAAACTGAGCCTACATTGCGGTGTTCTGGAGGCTTCATGTGACGTGTCACTGTACCACACAGATCACGTCCTGACTCTCTCTGCTGTGGTTTGTTCCAGCTGTGTTTGAGGTCGGCTAAGTACACAGTTCTGTGTGAACTCCCAGTAATGTGTCGGCACAAACTGACCTGGAGGAGGTAGACATGTGAAACTGTGGTTGGTCCTGATCAGAACCAGTTTGCATGCAGGTGGTTTTCCTGTGCACTCTAGGAATCACTTTAAAAGCTTCTATAGGGAGAGAAATATTAAAACCCATTCCCTTTAGCTCAACGCTTTGGACAGTTCTCCTCAGAAACTAATTTTCGTAAAGATCATCAAGACCACAGAAGTGTGCAGTTGCTGTGCGATTATGTGCACACAAACATGCATAATCGCACACTTGCTGCTGGGCGAAATCACAAGCAGATGGATTAGACATCTACTGTAACATGGCAGTGGTCTGATGCACTCAGATGAGAACCCAGCCCACCCCTGTAATTACTATCAGACACACACACACAGACATATACTAACTGGGACAGGGGAACACATGGGAGACATTAGCACTGCCAATATGGCCACACGTGTAAAGTACAATATGGCTTGCTTATACAGCAATGTAGACACGATGATGCTTTACTCATGTTGATTTATTAATTCATCTGTGGCTTAAGAAAACACCACGGTTCTCATCTCCTCCCAGTTAGACCCTGAGGCGTTCACTTACTCCAAACATAAAACACTTAGTGTTCCACTTAACTGCGCAATACTGCAGACTTCACCTGTAGAAATGCAATGATGTCACTGTATGTGTGTGTGTGTGTGTGTGTGTGTGTGTGTGTTTCTACTGTGGCATATAGAACTTTTTGCATGTCATAAAATAATGTAAAAAAAATATGAATTTAATTGTATAGTCTATAGTCTATGGGTTTTTTGGTCTGATCAGCGATATTTAATTTACAGTAATATTAATATTTGTATAGTACATATTTGTTAGGCTGAATTCAGCAAATGACTTACTTGATATTTGACTGAATGAATAACCAGACATAAAAATAATTGCTGATTACGTTTCTGTCCAACTTTTCTTTTTTCTTTTTTTTTTTTACACATTAGTTTTCCATTAAATTATATCCTTGGAAAAAGATCATTTTGCACATGTGAATGCATTCCTTGAAAACAAAACTCAGTAACTTGGCTCAGTGACAACCTTTTTAAATTCACTTGAAGTGAAATGAAGTGTGATGGAAACAAAATGCCCTTTAGCAGTGGAATGTTTGTGGAGTTTATGCCACAGAAAACAAAACAAATCCAGCATGACCACTCTGAAAAGACTCAGACTGAAATGACACATCAAAATTTTGAGGGAGAAAATGACCACATAAAATCCTCATATTTCTCTTATTCACCCGGGCACACAAAACACAAGAGTATTTCAGTAAAAAAAAAAAAAAAAAAAAATCTCCATTACAATGTTAAAAATGCAAATGTGCAAGGAAAAGAAACAAATGAAATTTCACATGGTTCACAAGGACGAGCCTGTCTACATTGAAATCTATTAAAGAAGGCCCAAAACAGTTTACCATAATACAATGTAGTGACAAGACAAGACATGTTTTCATAGACCTATTAAGTAACTGGTTCATCTGAGGTAAGAAAACATCCCTGTAGTACACTGTGAATGTACGGAAAAACTTGTTTCTCACAAAATGCTTTGTAAAATGATTGAATCCTTGAGACATTCGTCATGTTCCAGGCAGCTGATGAAGGCCATACAGACTAGAACACCCTTGCAAGGAGGACAGTGTGCAAGCGATAACAAATATAGCACAACTTCAACTCCACCAACACAGAAAATATGGAGTATGAAGAATGTATCACCTGTGGAAGCGTGCTACAGCATCTTGCGTTACCTCACTTACCCCTTTCTGCACATAAACACTCAGCATGTTGTAGAACCATAACTATATATAAAGACTCTGAACAACAAGCCCACCACGCTTTGCACATGTAAACTTAAACCTGTGATGTTCTCTCTTTAAATCTCACTCCACTTGTTATTCTACTGTCAGGATGCAGAGCGGCACTGAGCAGCAGTGTTAACATCACACCACCGCACCCTCTGGAATTTACACTCTAACTTCCAACAGCCTATAAATCTACAAGCTCCTCACACACAAAGTAGCAAGATTCATTAAACACTCATTCTCACATGTGAATACATGCGCACACATAAAGCTAAGACGGACAGCTTTTCCACCCACTAAATCCTGTTAGCCTGGTGTGGTCTGTCAACTAGCTTTACCTAAATTATGATGTGCAGAAAACACAGCCACATACATACATATTATCTCCTCCTCCTATGTGATAAAAGCTGTAGTATTGCTTAAATACACAAAAGATGGAGGGCGAAGACAGACAAGAGGTTTACATTCCTCTCTGCCGCTCAGCCTTATAGTCACAACATTGTGCGAATGCATTGGTTTATTTCCCACCATACATGGTTCATCCGCGGCTTGATAGTTTATCTGACTTTTTTCTGACTCCTATCTTTGAGCCTTTATATCAGCTCTCCAGAAGAAAACCAACAAAGAAAACAGTGTGTCTGTTGGCTACCTGATCAGAGTGGTGCACACTGCAGGTCTTCTACTCACTAAACTACAAGGCCTGTTTCTTACTGTGACACACTTTCCTTTTTGTTCAATACTTTTTTAAATTCAAATACCCTCCAGTGTCTCTGGAGAGGTTTCACTCAAGGTGACCCACATTTACTAGTTAAGCAAATAAAATAGACCAGTGTCTCCATCTTCCTTCACTTTCTGTGCCAAGGGTAACAGCAATATCTCTCCCTATATAGATCTGTCTGTTTACACTTATAACACTGTTTGGAAGGATTGCCGGCCTTTGCTCCGTGCAAGGCAGAGATGATATTTTAATTAAGTCCTTTGTTTATTATTGCATGACACTGGAAATAAACTTCCTCTGAGATATAAGTATTTGGCACTGCTCATATTTTTGACATCCATCAAGTGCAGGAAAAAAATAGTTACATAAAGGACTGATGCTTTGCAAGAAACAGTAGTTTTGAGACTTTGGAGTGGCTTATTGGACAGTGCCATTATGCAAGGTCTGTCTGAGCTGCACCCTGATTGCAACACAAAAGCTCCCAGACGACTTCAACACATACATCTGACTGGTTCCCAAGATGATTATGCAAAACAAAAAGACAATGGATAACATGTCAAACATGTCAAACTCTGGTCCAGCCAATTTCAACGTTGGTGGGGGTTCAGTGAGTTCCTCCACGGTCTCCATTATAACAAGCGGCTTCGTGGCGCCATCTAGAGGGCGACAGCCCCTGCAGCTGTGAACCAACAGAGGGCGCTATTTAACAATCATTGAACAGAGAGCACGATACCTTCTCTGGCACCGGAAGCCAGGAGGCATGGCAAGTAATATGACATAAACCAAGCCATTGATGTTGTGTAACTGCACGTTTTGTAAGTAATCTCTGTTATTGTCGCTTCGGTTTAATGTAACCGACATCACTGATAGCACAGTCACTGCATGCCGCATGAATCTCCGTCTGTAGCTGCACTGAAGCCGCTGGTCTCTAAAGGATGAACAGCTGATGATGTTCGGCTCACTGTTAGCTTAGCAGGTTAGCCTAGCCACGTAAACAATGGAGCTGTGTGAGAGAGTTTAATGTTTCTGTCTGAACTTCATGTGAATGTTTTAACGAACTATCTAACCGCTTCTTGTAGGACAGTCTTTGTTTAGAAGATGTATCAGAAATGTGTATTTCCTCGTTTCTACGCTTCGTACACAGCATAATCAGCTTAAAATCAGTCACCCATAGCTAAAAAGCAGACGTAACAGGTTAGTGTTTATCAGTTACGTTAACGTCAACTAACTAAATCAGTTCTCAAATAACATAACGTTTTAGGGTGTAAGTCTAAGTTGACCAAAAGTAACGACATAAAGTTAACATTATGTCTTGTATTAAAGCAGTGCCAGGGGAGAGCATCGGTTTACATCTGGATGACCCACTGACTGACTGACAGCCTGCAGCTGCACCATTATGCCTGTAGAAGGTTCAGAGGAGCAGGTGCCCACCTCTCTCTCTAGCCCGACCAGTGCTGCACTCACCCCGGGAGGGACAGAGGAGGATGGAGCCACAGGGGGCTCAGCAGTCAGCTCTTTCCCTGAAAACAGTCAGGGCTCTGAGGCTGCTGCAGCCTATCCTGCCAACACTGGACCTGGGGAGAGCAACAGTGGTGAGCTATGCAACCCCTTTGGACAGATGACAGAGAAGAAATAAAACAGACACACTTAAGGGTCTATCATGATAGACACAAAGTCAGTTAATGTGTTTTCATCTGTGCATGTAGCTGGCAAGAGGTCTGGGGCCTTGTTGCAGATCGACCGACAGCGTATTCAAGCTGCATCTGCCAGTTCTGGAGCAGATGAACTCCAGGGCCTTGGGGTGGCTGTGTATGATCAGGACGTCTTGGAGCAAGGTGTCCTGCAGCAAGTGGATGAGGCAATCCAGGAGGCCAATCAGGCTGCGGCTAAAGCCGAGGCTGAGAAGGAGTACCAGTCTGTGCTCGATGATGTCAGGTGAAGGACAATAACTGCAATAACAATTCGGATATATTTTTTTCTATGACCTTTAAATGAAGATCATACTATTTGTAGCAGTAGTGAAAGTATAATGATCATTCAGTTTCTCCAGGACTTAATTAGAGAAGCATATTTGACTGACTTACTTGACGTTGAATTATATAGAAAACTTAACTTTAAAGTCTTTGGTGACATTAAGGTTGTCACTAAGTAAGCTCGGATGAAGAAAATAAAAGATGAAAAAAATCATTTTCTCCACTATCGTCATAGAAATTTGTTTTTGATTTCAAAATAACACACCTTAAAGGGGCTGACAAACCTAACTCTGTTTTTTTGATGGTGTGTGTTTCAGGTCCGTTACAGCATCTCTGAAACATATCAACAAGATTATTGAGCAGCTGTCTCCTTATGCTGCTTCCAGCAAAGATATCAGTCGGAAGATTGAATCTGTCAAACGACAGAAAGAAAATAAGGTAAAACACTGCACATGGCAAACTGTTAAAGTAAAATTATACATTATAATGTCACATAACTATAATATTGATAGTGACTGTGATGATGATGAAGACACCTTTTAATTCAGGAGAAGCAGCTGAAGAAAGTCAGAGCCAAACAGAAGCGACTTCAGGCCATTTTAGGAGGAGAGGACACCCAACGGGTTGAAGCAGAGCTTTTGGCAGAGGATGATGAAGAGGAAGGTGAGACGCTTTTTATTTTTGACCTATGATTTATTTCTGTGTATTGACAAAACATTGTTCTACCACCCAGTCATTACCACTGGGGGTAATCAACACCGAGTCGCATGAGGCAAATAAAGTGCTGGTACCCTGCTTTCTATAGATAATGTGAAACCAGGGTCATGTCCAGCACTGCCCAACATTTAGCAAAACAAAGCAGAGATGGAAACAATGCAGAGCACTAATACCGTTTGCTGTTATGGTGGCCAAGAAGGCTATTCTGTGACATTCCCTGTTTAGGGAACTGACAGAGAAGATTGTAAGCAAAAGCATACATATTTGGTGTTAAAAAACAGGCTGTTTAGAAAATATCAAAGTTACCACATCTTTGCATCTTTAGTGGATTCCATTACTGACACTTCCACCAAAATATTTGCCAGAGGCTGTTGAAAGATGTGCAGATGTGGCAGCTGAGTTTCTTTTAGTGTTGAAATGTTTTTTTTCCCCCCTAGATTATATGCTGCCACACAGCACTGTTGACCTTTAGAGGTCTGTTCACTCTTGGAAGTAAAAACCAATACATCTGGAGTTAAAATCCAACAGAACTGTGATGTATAACATCAAACCCTTTCAATCAGCTTTCAATAGACACTTCTTAATTTTCAAAACCGCATTCATTTGCTGCTATAATAACGATTTGTACTAATCATTTGACTGCATGACGTCAGATACATAGCCAGTTATGTGTGATATGTCCATTATGCTTTGTTTTGGCAGAGCTGAACTTGAAACAAATGGAAACCACCTCAACATCATTGTGGGTTGTTGCTATTAGGGCAACATATTTGAAAGTTGCAACCTACAAAGAGTAGTGTTGCAGCTGTCTCTTTTCAAATGTGATTCAGTGCTGATTTAACATTCAGTCAGAAATTTCCTGAACACCAGTTGTTTATTATCAGCCTGAACAAGCAAATATAATAGAAGCCGCACACTTCGAGGTACACTGAAGAGTTTCTCATAAATAAACAGCTATGTTTACGTTCGATCAGTAAAATGTATTGTTGTGTAACCTTGAGGACTAACGAATGCGTTCAGTGTATTTCTTTCCTCAAAAACAATCTTTTGAATCCTGCAAAATCTTCTCGCACGCAAACGTTTGCCCTCATATACATAGCACTATTAGTGGTTAAAAAAGATAGGTCTGTAACTAAGCCTGTATGTGTGTTCTACCAGAAGCCGGGCCATCCACACTGGGCAGCATGCTCATGCCTGTTCAGGAGACCGAATGGGAGGAGCTTATCCGGAAAGGTCACATGACTCCTTTTGGAACCCGAATCCCTCAGAAGGAGGTAAAGAAGGAGCCTCGGAAAGTGATGCTCGCTGAGAATTCCGCCTTTGACGAGTACTTGGCGGACCAGGCAAAGTTGGCTACTGAGAGGAAGAGAGTCCCTCTACTAAAGAAGAAGATGCGCTCTGGACTCAGCCCTGATGGAAAAACTAACAGAACTGTTCCCTCTTCCAAGGATAAAAAAATAAGGAAGCGCATGCGAAAGCTCCAGATAATTGCTCTGAAGGCCCATCCTAAGGCTCGGCCTAAGGCTGAGCCACGGCTTCATAAATCAAAGAAGAAGCATCACACTGAGGGAGAAGAGACAGACAGCGAAGGGTCAGAGTACCTGCCCTCTGATGAAGGCGTATATCCTGACCAAGAGGAAAGAGAAGCCATGGAGGAGGGCTTTGGGGAGGATGATGATGATGAAGAGTATGACTTGAAACCATACAAGAGAAAGACTGAGGGAAGAGGGCGGAAGAAAGTAAAGAAAAAGGAAGACAGTGAGGAAGAATACTGTCCTGAGAGTTCAGATGAAGAGGAGGATGGGAAGGGTAAAGATAAAAGATGCAAAGATGATGGAGATGTGGAGTACTACAGACAGCGAATAAGGTATGATCATTGTTCTTGCTTTTTAAAATTTGTATAATTAGTTAATTTTAACCCCCAAATTAACATAGATTATGTAACTTTAAATATTTTGTAATTTATTTACAGTTTGTAAAGAGCAGATTTGTACTTGGAGTTATGGTTGGATGCAAAGATGCAAAAAGTTTTCATGTGTATGTCTTCTTCTAAAGAGAATGCAGACATCCCGGCCTGTAAATGACATGCTCAACAAACACCAGATTGAGCCTTTAACTTTGCATCACATTTGTAATGGCAGTGGTGCAAATGTGCTATTGTTCTTCCCTTTAGTTAAGGAGAAAGCAGTTGTTTTCTGCTGGCTCCATAGTGCAGAAGGAGAGTTAATCCCAGATGAGATTGGCAGCTGTTTCTTGACTAAGCAAATTCACTCCCTGCTCTTCTTCTCTCTCTGCTCTCACACTGGCCTAATTATCCTCCTGCACATGGTTTTATACACTCACTAACTGTAATGCTCAAATTAATGGAAGAGCAGCCCTAATGAGATTTCATATTTATAGCTGCCAAATAAATTGTGTTGGCATGTGTCCTTTTTCTACACTACAGTGATTGAATGTCAATTCAACAGCATAGACACGGCATGGATGGTGAGGCCAGCTTATATGAGGAATGATATTATTAGAGCGGATGGTATTTGTAGTTGGATGGGGGGTGGAGTGGGGGCAGAAAAGTGTAATTAACTGAACCAATGCTTAGTCTTGACTTAATTAGAGAGTGTGGTCTCCCAGGCCCAGCTAAAGGACCAGTTTTGTGGCAGGGTGACAGGACCAGGCCCAAATGAAGATGGATTCTTATCCTCTGCACCTCACACCTTTCTGGGGAACTCGCACTACTAATTGTCGGTATCAATCTTCATTTGCTGCGCGACGACTGTGCCTCTAACTGCCCTCTCTCCTGCACTATTAAAGCTGTTCTCCTTTACATTTCCCTTTTAGCTATAGATGTTCCACCGCTCAAGGGAAAAACCCACAGCTCAAAACATTTGCTGTCCATACACCTGTGTAGGCAACTCTTAAAATAAATCACTGAGTGCAGAAGGTGCAAATGGAACATCCATCCATCCATTCATCCATCCATTCGCTGTACCTGCTTACCCTGTGTAGGGCTACATGCAGCTGGACCTATCCCAGTATGCACAGGGTTGTTGGGTACTTTATACCCTGAACAGGTCATTATTGTGTCTTCGGGCTTATACCTATAGAAAAAGAAATCTAATCCATCATGAAACAGAATTCCCTTGAGATATCTCACTTTTTGAGCTTGGATTATCAAAAACCAAAACCTCAGAGTTTGAACTGACCGTGGGAGCCGTCAGCACTTCAGTGTTGCTTGACAATATTTGAGTTCTTTGTCTAAAGATTAAGCAGGTATTTGATCTTGGACTTCTAGCTTAGCAAGTTACCTTTGTTTTAGTAATATTGAATAAATACATTTTACTATTTAGTGTGCTATAACTTCAGCATATAATCGTTGTCTTACTAGGAGATGGAAGCGACAACGTCTTCGAGAAAGGGAGGAGAAGAGAGAAAGAGGTGAGGACCTGACGGACGACAGTGATGCAGAGTTTGATGAAGGGTTCAAAGTGCCAGGTTTCCTCTGGAAAAAACTTTACAAGTAAGTTTGATTTGATGAAATTATAGTTATCTCAAATAGCCACACAGTCGGTTAGAAATGTCGTTAAATTATTGTTGTCAACTGAGGAAGTGACTAATAGTTATAAAGATCATCTATGTACTTTGTACATATTCTGGTATATTGCGCGACATCAGACCCTTTGCTCATACAGATCTTTATACTGATTAACTAAAGATCATTTGATCAGGACACCGTAAATCTTTTTCTTATAATGCTACAATGGGTCACTAGTAGATGTTGGCAAAAGTGATATTGTCTGTCTGTTGTGTTAAAATACTTTTAAGAATAACTGTGGCATCACTTTTAGTTTAGCTTAGTTGATAAATATAGATTTGCCTTGCCAGAGATCCCAAATTCTTATTGCAGTTTTCATTATAACTTTTATGGATATTCCCAGACGTGTCTTTCTCAAAGCACCATGTTTGTCACAATTTACCCCGACTTGTGCTTTTGTTCTGCCTGAGTATATTAGTAATAATAGTAATCTAATCCATTTTTAATTCCTGTATGAAGTTTCCTTTTGGCTTTCAAGATGAGCTATAAACCATTGCTAAATCTGGTAGGGATTATGGAGTTTACTCTGACAGATTTCAGTTGAAATATGGTCTGATTACCAGGCCACCGCATCATTTATGTACATTTCAGTGTCCATGGTTGATGTTTGTACATACACCTATATCACGTTGTCAGGTACCAGCAGACAGGTGTGCGGTGGATGTGGGAACTCCACTGTCAGCAGGCAGGTGGCATCCTGGGAGATGAGATGGGATTAGGTAAAACCATCCAGGTCATCAGCTTTCTGGCTGGACTGAGCTACAGCAAACTGAGGACCAGAGGTTCCAACTACAGGTACACACACACACGCAAACACACACACAAACGCACAAACAAACTGTGGCCAGAGCCTGTGTGTCTGTATGGTATGAATATTTGATCAGGGGGATTTCTGCTTGAGAGTGTTCATCTGAATTATTAAACATGTTTCAATTATCAGACTCTTCACTTTCTTACTGCAGACATCAGAGAAAACACTGACACTGTGTGTGTGTGTGTGTGTGCGTGTGTGTGTGTGTGTGTGTGTGTGTGTTATGTGGAGTCAGTGTCTTCATGAACACTTAAAGTGAATCTTGGACTCAAGAAGTGGGAGTCGAGCAGGCATAGGGCAACAAATCAACAGTGGAAAACATGAGGCAGTAATCTGGTTTTACTGCACAAACGACACTCATGCACTTAGGAGGTGGAGCTTCCCTGATGGTCAATACTCTGTCTGCTATAGACGCCCACAAATTGATTGCTTGCAAACTCAATTATGGCCCAGTATCAATAGCTTCCACCAGGCAGAGGTTCATACTAGCCCATTAGTGTCTCTTTGTGCATGTGTGTATGTGTTTGTTTGACAAAGCTCTTGTAAATCTTCACAGAGGAGCTGAACATGTGGTCATACACCTTCTTTGATTCATGTATAAAGCACAGAGAATTAATGGAGCAGTAGAGGTAGACTGTATAGTCCGGGACTCAACTTCCTCTGTTGTTCACATGCCAGAATGCATCACATCATATACATGCAAGTTTAGCACATTTCCATACTTTAACCCATCTGGTTTCTATAATTTTGCATAAAAATGATGACTTTAATTTGCTAATGAAATTTGCTGAGGTCGGTGAAAGTTATATGAACTCTGAGATCTCTTGTTTACCCATTTTAATCCCAGGTTTGGAATTAAACATGTATCTACTGTGTGTTTGGTTTTAGGTATGCTGGTCTGGGTCCCACAGTTATCGTGTGCCCAGCTACAGTCATGCACCAGTGGGTGAAGGAGTTTCACACCTGGTGGCCCGCTTTCAGGGTGGCTGTTCTACATGAAACGGGCTCCTTCACCAGTAACAAGGTAGACGCGTGTTTGTGTTTGTGTGTGTCGGATTTTGATTTTCAGAATTTTAGAAAGTTTTTCTTCTGGGTCTTTTTTCCTCTGGGGGGCACTAGAGGTCTGTTTATAAGATATTACCTCCAAACCGTCTCCCCTCTTCCCCTCTCTCACTCTCTCAAACACCTTCTTCTTGGACACTCCTCAAAGTACAGGATACTAGAGATGGTTCAGACTTGCACTGACTGAAACTTGTACCGATGAGGTTTGTGTCTCTTCTTTTATTTCTGCTGCAGGAAAGGCTCATTCCAGAGATAGCATCATGTCACGGTATTCTGATAACCTCATATTCCGCCGTGAGGACAATGCAAGATGCCTTGCAGCGGTACGATTGGCACTACATTATACTGGATGAAGGCCATAAGATCAGGAATCCAAATGCTGGAGTTACCACTGCCTGCAAACAGGTATTCACACACTTTCAGTACACACACATTTTAACCACAGCACCTGAAGGGTCCAGTCACTGGTAATGAATGTAAGCTGTGCAGAGTTTAAAGAGTTATAAACCGCTTTTAAAATTGTATTATACATTTTGCTGGTTTAAATACACACAGTTGTCAGTTTGTTTTTCTACCTTTTTGAAAGATGTTTTTGCTGCTATTCATTCTTATACTGCAACATACATGTGCACCATATTTTAAATGTGTATGAATGTAAAGGGAACATTGTCTCTTTCCTCTCTGTAGTTTCGCACCCCCCACAGGTTCATCCTGTCAGGCTCTCCTATGCAGAACAATTTGAAGGAGCTGTGGTCTCTGTTTGATTTTGTCTTCCCCGGCAAACTGGGGACATTACCTGTCTTCATGGAGCAGTTCTCTGTGCCGATCACCATGGGGGGATACAGCAATGCCTCACCTGTACAGGTACAAGCATACCCCAAATGCAGATTTTGCTCCTTAATACTTCTTCTTACTTTGGGGTACAATAAGGGATATCGGCCCCATTTGAGACTTGGAATATATTTTGAGAAGATTAAAGCAAAGGGGAAACAAGGAGTATGGCTGACAATAAGAGTGTCTTTGTGTGTTATCTTGTTTTTTGGTACAATTTGATTTACTGACCATTTTCATTAAATGTTAGAAGAAAATACATTTTTAAAGTAACACAGTTACTTTAGAAGTAGAGCAAAAAGCTACATGGCTTATTTCCATTCTAGTCCAAAGTGAATAGGGAGTGGAGGAAGCAGATGTGCATCGTAGAAGTCATCAATTCATACAGCAACCCTTTCAGTAAACCTGTAACTGTAGCATAGGGAGGGTGCAATGAAGGGCTAAAGTGTCACTTGACAACACTAGTCCTACACATGCACATGAGCACAATTTTGGAGAGCCTGGTGGAAGCAGGTTAGAAGGAGCGATAGAGGCACAACAGAGCCATTAAGTGCAGTGCAGGATAATGTAGGTGCATGCAAAGGAACTTCAGTGCATCCCTAGTGTGTGAGAGAGAGAGGGAGAGGCTAAAGTGGAGAGCCAGTGAGCTAAATTGTAGCCCTTTGTCATTAGTGTTCAATCGTTAATAACCCACTGACTGTATGGATTTAATTATTTAAGCCAGCTATTGATGCTTCTTCCGCTGTCGATAATAAAAACCTTTACTAATTATTAATGTTATTAAATGGTCAGAGAGGGCTAAGCCCTGCTGCCTTATCCGCTTCTCGAAATTCTCAGAGCAACAAGCAGGCCCTCGGCTGATGTTCTTGTGTGTGTACAAGCAGATTTATGTAAAAATGTGTGTGTTTGGGGTGGGGCTTTGTGAGCATGTGGATGTGGGATCAATTACTGAAGCATGCACCCCCCCCCCCCCCCCCCCAATGTGAATCCACTCAGCAGCTTGTGCAGGGATACCTGGGTCATCTGCTGCCCTCTGCTTTTTCTTTTCCACTCTAACCTCCATTGAGCCCTAAATCCCACCATCTTATTGTCCCCTCCAGCTTTGCCGAGGGTGTCTTTGATCCCTCTGTGGACCCCTATTGAGTTAATGTTTAAAAGGCTAACTGGCCTTCAGCACTAACTCAGGATAAGGTGTAGCAGGCCATTTGCAGTGGGGCTCCTAGTGTAGGGTGGGGCTGAGTCTTTCTAAAGCTCCCCTTCTGTTTCCAGTGGAGCTGGCCAGTAGTAGTGATGAAAGAGGAGGGCTCTGTCCCTCGAGACCAACAGCACTCTGATCAATGTTTAATGGCTCGTACTGCTGAGAGGGACAGGAACATGAGGGAGGTGATGATAGGAGGAGGGAGAGGGGCTAAACGACAATCACGCCCCAAGAAACACACTGACAGGTGTGAGTGTTTGATTGTTTGACACACTGAACTGAATGCTGCTTTTGTTTTAAGGCAGTTTGTTTGTGCTAAAAGGTTAAACTGTTGTTGATTTTCAGGTCCAGACGGCGTTTAAGTGCGCGTGTGTGCTGAGGGACACTATAAATCCTTACCTGCTCAGAAGAATGAAGGCAGACGTCAAGGCCAACCTCTCTTTACCTGACAAAAATGAACAGGTATTCATCATACTCTAAGACATTTGACCCTTTTCTGTCTAAGTGTTGACCAGCCTCTCATGCCTGGATCTCTTAACTGGGGAGGTGTTTTTCTGATTGGATGTGACTGCATGTGTCACATCTAAGGAGTATTTGATGAATGTGCACGGCCCTTGTCAGGTGAAGCCAGCTAATAAAGTCCTAGTAAAGTAAAAGGAGCAGGTATTCATTAAGGTGGCTGGTCTCTGGTCTGTCCTCGCGGTTGACACTGGTTGACTCCTCAGTCCACTTCAGCTCATTAAGTCAGTCCCTCAGGACAGCAGTGGCTCCAAAAAACACATTGCTTCCCTCTAATTTCTCTTCTAGCACACTGCACTTCATCAAGGGGCTTTAAAACGGATGGTCACTGCTTATTACACACTTTCACACTGCCCTGTGTGTGTGTGTGTGTGTGTGTGTGTGTGTGTGTGTGTGTGTGTGTGTGTGTGTGTGTGTGTGTGTGTGTGTGTCTGTATGTGTGTGTCTGTGTAGGTTCTGTTTTGCAGATTAACAGAGGAACAGCGGCAGGTGTATCAGAGCTTCTTAGATTCCAAAGAGGTCTACCAGATACTAAATGGAGACATGCAGGTAAGTCTCACCTTCATAGTTAAAGCTGGTTCAGTTAAAGCCGTCTCACTCAGCTCACTCCATTCACTCATTTCATTCACAGTCATTTGTGTGTATTTTTATGCACTCCTGTACACTTTAAAATCGTCAGTGGCATTTAAATTTTTTTCGGCATGTAAATTTTGTTTAACTCCTAATAGCTTGACTTTAGTATTCCTTAAGATGCTCTCTGGAAGGAGGTTGTGCAGTTGCTCTTCTCACATTAGCCAGACCCTGGAGAGAGAGATTTGATAATTTATCACCACTGAACAAATGGACGCAGTTGGAGAACCAGGGGTGACCACAGCAGATTGCATGCATACACACACACACAGTAACACACACGCACACACACACACACACACATGCTCTTAGACATATTCAGTGGTCACTCTCAGTCCATTAACCACCATTACTAATGCAGTGACCGTTGGGCCTTCATCAAGAAACACGGCCTTTATTGTCCGTAAATAAATTATGTAACTCTTTCCTGTAGACTAAAGTAAATGTGTTAATTTGTTTAAAGGTGCAATGCTGTATAGTGCAATGACATCTACCAACCTTTTATACCAGTTTTGTCACCTGGCAGAAACACAACCTTTGTTCCCTTTTGTGTGTGTGTGTTCTGAAGGTATTCTCAGGTTTGATAGCGCTACGTAAAATCTGTAATCACCCTGACCTTCTCTCGGGTGGCCCCCGGATGCTGAGGGGAATCCCAGAGGACCAGCTAACTGAGGAGGAACACTTTGGCTTTTGGAAACGCTCAGGCAAGCTGATAGTGGTGGACTCACTGCTGCGTCTCTGGTTCAAACAGGGCCACAGAGTCCTGCTCTTCACTCAATCTAGACAGGTCAGGAACTCTGATTCATTTATCAATGACTTTGCTTAAAACGCAGTTAACATATACACATAATAAATATAATCCATTTTTTTTAGAATTGTTTGTACAAATGCCCTCAGATGGATTTTTGCATAGGCTTCAAATGCATATCTGAAATTGTCATGTCACTTTATGTAAATGTTATGTGTATTTGCTGCTGTCTACCTACAGCCCATGTGCCTGTGTGTGCCTGTGTGCGTGTGTGTGTGTGTGTGCGCGAGTGTGTGTGTGCGAGGCCCCAGCTGTTGCAGTCAATACCAATGAGATTATACCTCAGAGGGAACCTGAGACCCTCCCTGTCGGTATCTCTGTCCATGTAATATTAATCTGCTCTAATCCTTTTAGAGATAATCCAAACCTCAGCCCCTCTTTCCCTCTCTCTGTTTCTCTCCCCGTCTTCCTTTGCTCACTGTCTTTCTGTCGTCTGTATTGTCTCCCTCCTTTCCAGATGATGGACATCTTGGAGGTGTTTACGAGGGAGAACAACTACACGTACCTGAAAATGGACGGCACTACCCCAATAGCCTCCCGACAGCCGCTCATCGCTCGGTACAACGAGGTAAGGATTAGTCATCCCTAATGGCTCTGAGTGTTTCCCCTGAAAATCCCATCCTGAGGGACAAAAATGCTTCAGTGGAACCCTCCTCACCCTGAGGTGAAAACACTAATTGACAGCAATCTGTTGTTCAAAAAGAATGTTTCTTATTGACTCCACTGAAAAACGGATATGTGAAAAATATCACTTAGAATTATAGCAATGAATGTGAATCTTCAAAGAAAGATTTTAAAATTATAACTAATTAACAGTGATCAAAGCCTCTGATTCTGTTCAGATTAATTATTATCGAATCCAAAAATTTCAGATGAATATTTACAATTTATTTTGGCAATTTTAAAAGATTTCAAAAGATGTTTTTTTCTCTGTAGGAAGAATCAAGTATACAAAAGCCACGTTTTGTTTAAGCTATTTGATTCTCTTGAAATAGAGTATAACTTGAGAGAACAGGATATTACTGTTCTTGATATTACATAAAAATTTTAAGTTAACAATTTACCGATTAAATTTATTTATAAGGTATTACTCCAAAGTTATTCTCAAAATGAAAATAAAACGGTGGACATTATTTTTTATTAATCACTGACATTTTTTTCCTTTGCCTTTCTTTCAGGACAGATCCATTTTTATCTTCTTGTTGACGACTAAAGTCGGAGGCCTGGGAGTCAATCTGACTGGAGCCAACAGAGTCATCATCTATGACCCAGACTGGAACCCCAGTACTGACACACAGGTTAGACACACACACACACACACACACACACACACACACACACACACACAAATAATAATTAAAATAAAACATTTACTAAGTCCATTATTTCTCATGAATTTTCATTTTTCTTAACCAGCTTTATTTGTAAAATTAAATTACCTATTTTTTCCAGTTAGATACCAGCTTTTTTCACAGTTTTTTTTCCCCTTGTTCAATAAAATTAAACTATTCCAACTCTGCGTTTCTTCATATTTTTTTTACTGTGCCTTTCTACCATAATCATTTATTTGAATTTATTGTGTTGTTCAAAGGCACGGGAACGAGCATGGAGGATCGGTCAGAAGCAGCAAGTGACGATCTACAGACTGCTGACTGCAGGGACCATCGAGGAGAAAATCTACCACAGGTCTGACAGCAGTGTTTTCATGTTTGAATTTACACATGTCCATAAACATGACATTTAATTAGAGAACTTACAAAAAAAAAAAAGATTAAAAAATCCGGTTCCGGCTGCTTTCTCTTACCCAGCCTTCCATATTAGTTATCTTTCCATTGACTTCACACATCCATGAATATTGGTAATGCCATGACTAATTGCTCACATCACTGCTGTATTACTACTTGCACTATCCCAGTTCTCAGTAATTGAAAAGCTTTCCTGCATTATTAAATGGCCAATCTAGGACTTCTAAACCGTTGCTCTGTTTGGTTTGTGTCTGTAAAGTGCTTTCAAACAGCAAGTTGGAAGAACTGCAGGGATTCTATTTTGATACCTACAGTAGAGCGGTTAACTAATTTTCTCATCCATCAGCCAAACTACTCTGTGGTGACAGAGGATCGGGGTTGCCTGCTGAGGTAAAATGGTAAATTATACACAAGTATCTAATTCTGTATTTTTATCTGTTGTAATTCAGGCAAATCTTCAAACAGTTTCTGACCAATCGTGTTCTGAAAGACCCCAAACAAAGACGGTTCTTCAAGTCTAACGACATCTATGAACTCTTCACCCTGTCTGACCCTGATGGAGCTCACGGAACAGAGACCAGCGCCATATTTGCAGGTTAGTATGTTTTTCTTTTGTCCTTACCGGAGAAGCATTTTATTGTCCAAATATTAGATCATATAAATCTCTCCCTGAAATAAGTTTGAAAGAATTCACTTGACAAGTTTTGTTTTTTACCCTCAAACAGGTACAGGCTCTGATGTTAAGGCTCCCAAGAAACCTGAGAGGCCAAGGCCATCTCACACGGTAAACCATGGCAACCATTCACATAAACACTCCTCAGCAAATCAGAATAAAACCGGTGCAGAAAGCAGACACTCCTCAACAAACATTCCTGCATTAAAAGATGGTAATACCTCTCTGTGCAGTAACAACTCTCAGGGTAAATCAAATGTCGCGACAGACAGTGAAAGCACCAACCAAAATGGGGTGAATGTAAAGCCAAATATTTCACCAAATATGCAGCATACAGGACAAAATAACACAGAATGGGATGCGACCAAGCCATCAGTCAAAAACTCAAACTCAGCCAGTTCTCACCAACACGGAGACAAAGAGTCCGCTCTGACTAGCCCACAGAAACACAGGGAAAAGAGGAAGCACTGCGACTCAGCGCAGTCGGATAAACAGAAACATAAGAAACGCAAACACTCCCACGATGCTCGGTTTGAAGGCCACCGCATCTCTCACTTGGTGAAGAAAAAGACCTTTAAGAAAACGGAGAATGAAGACAATGAGACAGAGGACCAGAAGAAATCAGACGATTATGTCTTGGCAAAGCTCTTCAAGAAATCTGGTAAGCTTCTTTTACACAAACTCCATCTGTCGTATCAGATATGGTTTATTTAGTAAATCTCACAAAATGGTGCGCCTCGTTTTTTTCTTATTCATCGTCCTTGTTCTTCTTCAGGTATCCACAGCGTGATGCAGCATGACACCATCATGGAGTCCTCCAACCCTGACTATGTTCTTGTGGAGGCAGAAGCCAACAGAGTGGCCAAAGATGCCCTGAAAGCGCTTAAGGTTTCTCGCCAGCAGTGCAGACTGTCCTACAATAGACCCCCTCCTCCACCTGCAAGGTACACAGTCTCGCACTCACACGGTGGCATTGTCCAGAGCTTCACTAATCTCACTTAAAAGAAACATATTTCAGTTTTTCCCTCGTTTGCTCACTCAGGAAACGGTTTGGACAAAAGAAGAATTCTCTCCTGGTTGCACCTTCGGTTCAGTCTGTCCCTACTCCGAGCAAATGCAAGGTAACAGCAGTGTTATTATGAAAGGATGTACAGTGTATTTCTGCCAGTTATTTTTCATTTGTGACGCTACGTGTAAATTCATACATTTTTCTCTTCAGGATGCTGCTATCGTAAAGAAGTCTGCGTCAAAGAAGCCTGGTTCAGGAGCTCATTTTAGCGGGGAGGTGGCAGAAAGTGACTCAAACTCCGCCCCACTATCCTCCTCTTCCCTGCTGGCTCAGATGAAAGCACGTAATCACCTCAGTGTGCCCTCCAGCCAAAGAGAAGAAGCAGAGGAGGAGGACAGCTCAGGAGCTCCAGCAAGTAGCTCCACCCCAGTTCCGCCCACTGAGCATGACGAGCTGTTGGTGGATCTGCGCAACTTTGTAGCCTTCCAGGCGAATGTGGACGGACAGGCCACCACCCAGGAAGTGCTGGAGTATTTCAAACCAAGACTGACCCAAAAACAGGCACCTGTCTTCAGAGAGCTGCTCAGGAGCATCTGTGACTTCCATAGGAGCTCTGGTCAGGAGGGCATGTGGAGACTCAAGGAGCACTTCCGCTGAAACACAGATGAAACCGGAGTAAAGGACTGAACTGTGATGCATATTTAAGTACTTGTAGCCTGAAGAGTTCTGTTTCTTTGTCAGTCAAAATGCAGAAACACATCGGTCACACTGTATGAAAATGGATAACTTCATATTATTACAGTTTGTTATGAAAGGACCATATCGTAGGAAAGTAATTTTACAGTACCATGGACTGTTGGGTTATCTGATAAACTCATCTGATTTTACTCATCAGTTGATTATCAGTTAACTAAGTCCTGAAGCTAAAGTCTGTTGCAATGTGTAATTTATTTCAGCTACAGTATGGGTTGATTTGGGTTTTTTGCTTGTTCAGACAGCTATTTCTGTTGTTTTTGTTGATTGTTGTCCGTACCTGCTTATACTTGAATCCACTTTGTATTTGCCTCGAAGTTAAAACTGTATTACCTAATGATTTCCTCAATAATGATATTTTTTGTTCACTTTCAATATTTGTACCTCAACGGTGTCATATCTTGTAATATGTTTCTGTAAAATGTAACAGGGGAGTAGTGTCTCATTTTATAAATATGACCTAATCACCATAGGATTTGGTAGATTTTATAATGACTAACTTTTCATAAACTGTACACAGACATGGTGGGTGAGGTGGGCTGGGGTGGGGGCTTCAAAGTAATATTCAATTGGCCTACCTCCAATTATTTATGAAACATTGGCAAAAAGAAGAGTCATTTAAACGCCATGTTTTATAAAAAAAAAAAAAAAGAAAAAAACTTGATGCACTGTTTACATACATTGTATTTAATAGGCATCTGTAGCTGCTTGCATTTTTCCATTTGGGTAAAGGAGGACTGGTTTAATTAGTCCAAAAGGATGTAAGAAAAAAGTACTGTATTTTGAAGCCTTTAAATAAAGTTTACAGAGCAAATAATAATGGACAGTTTTGGACCCATTTTCTCAGTTTGTGGTAAATTTCAATATTTACCACAGTAATAGTGGAAAATATGTAAATGGTGATTTCAATTTGATACATCAAAATTGGATATAAATTAAGCTCATTCTCCCAGAAAGATCATTTGAGAGTTTTACTGGAGTGTGGAAGTGTGGTGCTGACCAAGGTGCTGAAATGTATCCGGTAGATAAACCTGTAATCGTGTAGAGATGGGACCCAAAATCTGCAAAACTTACTGAAAGTTTACTTGTAAAACAGTTTGTAACCAGCGGAGATGAGAGTTTAATTTCATTTAGTCATTTAAGCAATCATCAGAGGCTAGAGAGGAAAGGCGCTGACAGGAAGCACGCGCGCGCACACACACATACACACACACACACACACACTTTGGGCCTGCACTCTTGTCAGAGTTGTCTAGACCAAATATTGGGATAAAGTTATCAACCGTTATTTGATTTCAATTTTCTCCACGCACCTCACCGAGGTCATAATAACAACTTTATTTTCAGTGGTGCATAAATTAATTACGCGCATTTAATAACTAAAATATCATTATATTCCCCCTTTAATAACATAAACGCTGCACGCCAGGGAAACCCTTAATAGCGCGGGGCCCTGTAACTGGCCATTATCCGCCTGTAATGATATTACAGAACCAATTACGCGCCATTAGAAGGGATTTTCTGCACTTTATGTGGTTTAGTCCAATCCCGCACTCCTCTTCTAAATTTCAGCTGCTTCTCGAAGCCTCATTTTGCCTCCACCTCAGAGACGCATGGCGTCTGCGCTCTGCCGTCCCTGATGCGCTTTAAAACTAATTGAAAGGGTCCCGCAGCAGATCATTTATCTGAGGAAGCGTAATAAATCGCAGGACCCCTTGCTGTGAACAAAATCAAAAATTTGGCCTTGTGAGTGTTCTACATGCGCAACCCCTTGTAAAGTGGACCCCCTAACACACCCTGACGAGCAATTAACCCACCCGACAGTCAATCTAAAACCCAAAAGCAGTCATCCTCCTTTTTTTAATATATGAAAGAACCAAATAAAAAGTGCAGCGGGTATGTGTGCATGTTTATGGTTAGGGAATATGCTTGACTCTGGAATAACAATCACTTGTGATGAATTTTTTTGGCACCAGAGCAGAGCTGCCGTTTGCCACCCTGGGTATATCTCCCCTGCTCTCCCCCTCTGTCTTTCTATCTTTCTCTGACACACACACACACACACACACAGACGCACACACACACCAGGAGTTGGGGGTGAGAGAGACAAAGCCGTGATAATCCGATTAGGACCAATTAGGCGTGAGATTCTGCGACACTAGCTGAAAGCCTTAACACTCTGTAGACAGTTATACAGTTATAGAGACATCTGGACACTCCCAGAGAGAGAGAGAGATGTGAGTGTGGTGTGTAGCCTGTGTGTGTGTGTGTGTGTGTGTGTGTGTGTGTGTGTGTGTGTGTGTGTGTGTGTGTGTGTGTAGGAGAGAGAAAGAGACAGGGGGAGAGAGAGAGAGCGAGAGAGATCTGGACACTCCCAGGCAGAGTCAGAGAGTCAGCGGAGGTGCAGCAGCCACTTCTCTCCAGAGCGGGAACTCACTCGCATCAGCATCCTCACTGCAGGTAGGACGCGCTGCATCTTCAACTTTGAATCTGCTGAAGGTCCCGCACGGTGGCTCCTCTTCTTAGGACGATTTCATGTGTTCATTTTTTTTCCACCACAGATCTGATCTCGCACTGTAGCAGCTTCTGCAGCCGATCTGACAGTCCGGGTTGAAACTTTTCCTCTCTATTCCAGGTTCAGTTTTGCGGCTCAGACACGCGCGCCAGGATGTTCTACTTCCACTGTCCGCCTCAGCTGGACGGAGAGTGCTGCCGCTCCAACACATGTAAGTTTCCTCTCCTTGTTTTCAGTCGATCCCACACATGTGCGAGTTATTTCTAATGTCTCTCTTAAAGCCGGAGTCTGTAAAGTTTAGTGATGTTTCAGCTGCGTATTTGCGCGCACACAGTGTGTGTTGTTGTAGGAGAACCGAGTCAGGCCTCTCTTTCTTTCATTTTTTTTTTAATTAAGATGAATATCTTCAATTAATAATGACAATAAAATGACACAGACCTATAAAAGAAATACATATTTTATCCAGTAACAAATTAAAAGATTTTCATCCTCTAATCCGCAGCCAGCTGATCGTCAGAACAACATTGTAAAAAAAAAACGATATTTCCCCTCTTTAAAAATTAAAAGTGAAACAGGTCGGATGCTTAATGCATCTCTATAAACATTTCTGTCATTTTTTCTTTGCCACAAATTCAAAGGTGGATGTAAAGGGTTAAGTCTGATATTCCCTCTGCCATGTCAATCTGCTGCGTGTTTCGGTGAGAAGCGCTGGTGGTTTGGCCCCGGGGCAGAGGGGGCGTTTTGTCCCGGGCACAGATGTTGAGTGTCATGGCTCTTAGTCCGTCATGGTTCCCCTCAGACTCCCACAACATCAGTGTTTCATGCAACTAATGGAAATACCAAATGTGCCAGAGAATAAATTCCCTGAGTATTTGGCCTATATACAGAGTTCTTTTTTTTCTGCATCCCTTTTTTTTTTTATTGACACATGGAATCCAAGTTTTCTTTTTAACACATTTGAATTAATTTAAACACAAACAAACACAATTATAAACCTGAGTTTTATTAAGACAGAATTCTCTTTTTTTGACTTTTTTCCCAGTGAATTCCAGCGGTTTTGCCAACCACGCCGCGGCTGATTTTGATGATGGATTTCTCCGCAGAAAACAGCGCAGAAACAGAACAACATTTACTTTGCAACAGGTAATTATTTTCCAGGACAAAAATACAGAAAACAAGAAATATATGAAACTTCACTCAGAGCGAAACAGTCACGTGGAACTGGATGGAATTAATAAAACACCAGACAAAGTGTTTTCAAAATTAAGGACTTTGTCAGAGACTTTCCAGTTATCTGTCACACACACACACAATAATAATAATAGTAAGGACTTTACAATTGTTTCTGATACGGTAACAGCATAAAAGAAAATAACATAATTGCTTCACACATATGGAAATAAAAACACAAGGTGAGGAAACCTTTAGAAACGAGGCCTAATATTTGTGCTTTTAAGGATCATGCATGGGCAACTGTAAACCACTCACTGTGTGTATGGAGGCAATTTGATATTAGGCCAAGATTAAGCCTGCATTAGACTACTTTACTTTTTCCATCTCATAGTATGTTAAGCTTATGGGTTTTATATTTTTCACCAGCATGTACCTGGTGAGGATAACATTAAGGAAGAGAAAGAAAGAAAGAAAGAAAGAAAGAAAGAAAGAAAGAAAGAAAGAAAGAAAGAAAGAAAGAAAGAAAGAAAGAAATCAATTAATAGAAAATGAACTAAACAACTTAAACTGGTGTTTTGCAGTTGGAGGCTTTGGAGGCTGTCTTCGCTCAGACTCACTACCCGGACGTGTTCACCCGAGAGGAGCTTGCCATGAAGATCAACCTGACCGAGGCCAGGGTGCAGGTATGGCTGCAGCACTGTGCGCACTGTGTCCTGGGCACGTTTGACCATGCGAGAGAGGGTAAATTAAGCCACTCTGTCATTCCGGCGATGCACTTTAATAACATCAACATAATGGTGAATATTAGATTAGCTTGATTAATCGGTCATTCATAATTAACCAGCGATAATGGTCCTCACTAATTTGTCCGCGTCTCAAAGGTAGGAATACATCATCCATGCAAGATCCCTTTTCCCGTAACGCAGACAGAAAACGATATGTGCTTTAAAAGAGGGAGAAGCCTGCAGCCTCTAAAACTCTCTCTCTCTCTCTCTCTCTCTATCTTTCGCTCTCTCTCTCTGTCTCACACACACACACACACACACACACACACACACACACACACACACACACACACACACACACACACACACACACACACACACACACACTTCAAAACACAAACACACACTAGGAGGAGAAAAAAAAAGCCTTAAATTTGGTAATTTATATTCCGCTCCTGCCCTGCACATATGCGCGGTTATAAACTTGGCCAGATGTAATTAAGTTATGTGTCCTGTATGTAATTTCCTGCATTCCAGATTTGCTTTTGGGTTTTGTTGTGCGCGCAGATCTAATTGTGGGAAATATAATAGTTTGCCTTTTGTTCCCCAGGGTCATCTTACTATCGCTTAAACCCAATGGCGGGGTTGATAATGGAATCCAGCGCTGTAAATTAGGGATTGTAAACAAATTATTCCCCTCCTAATCCGATTACCACATTCCTATTATTAAATCTGAACATGAATCCACCGCAGTATGCAGGGATATTAAACTTACATTATTATTAGAAAATAAATTTCCTTTCTGTTGTAGTGTTGTTGCCCCCCTTTTTGTAAAGTGTCAATGGGCCTCCCCCGCATTAAGAGCATGCAGCAAATTGAGATTAATGGAGCAATTATAGCCCATTCAGAGATGGGTGTGTGTGGGGGGGCGCGACTTCTAGCTGGAAGGTGCAGGGGTGAGATAAGTCCATTGGTTGTATTGTTGTCCTGCCACCAAAAATGTTGTCCTTTCTTTATGCCGAATGAATGCATGTGTTTTGTTTGGCTGTTGACACCATTTATACCTCCCATACAATGGGAGGGATGCAGAGCACATGCACACGACTCTAACCTCCATTCACACATCATGATTAATGCCTGCTAGAACCAAGTCCTAATCGAATCTGATGTTGTCAAACAATCACTAAATAGGGAAATAAACGACTTCATCATAGCTGCCTCTCTCTCGGGCAGCACAACTGTCAGTGGGAAGTCATTAAAATATGATAATGAAAAATTGCTCAATTAAATGTTGTTATAGGCAGTGACCTTCATTCGATTAAGATACCAGAACTTGGCGAGCCTATATCTTCTCAGCTGTGTGGATGGTGAAGTTTCAGAGATAAGTCAGGGACTGTGGGAAAATTAGAGCGCTGGCGTGACACATTCAAACACCTCTTGATGTACAAGACAAAACGAAGCAAATAGAGCATTTGTTTCAACTTAGCTAGACCTGTTAAGCAGACAGAAAAAAAAAACACAGCTATGAGTGAATATGTGTGCTCGAAGTTTGCATTTGTTTGTCTGTGATATGTCAAAAGAGCGTACAAGAAGAAATTAAGAACTTGATGAGAAAAACTTTGGTATGGATATAAAGCTACACTCAATAAATAAAATTAATAGATGCAAATGTGTCAGGATGTGCAGCAATATTCTAGTTTTAATTAGTAATTTAATTTAATTGTTTTGCTTTTTGTCTTCCCTTTCTTTTCTTTTTCTTTTTTTTTTTTTATCGTAGGTTTGGTTTCAGAATCGCAGAGCAAAGTGGAGGAAGACGGAGCGAGGGAGCACAGACCCTGAAGGAGGGAAAGAGCAGATGAGTGAGGGCACTCCTCCATCTCGCAGCATCAACTCTCAGTCCCCAGTGGACCAGAGCAGAAAACAGAAAGAACCACTGGAGATGCAGCAGAGGTAAGAAAAAAAACAAAAACAGATGATTGTTGTGGCTATTACTGTTGTGAAACAGTTTCCTATTGGTGGGAGACAGAAAGGTTGCAGCTGCAGATTTATAGTCTGGTGGATCTGAATGATGGAAATAAATAAGAAGCAATATCCTCTCTCTCAATAACTGCCAAAACAAATCTCTGATAGCCATCTAGGTCATTTCTGTAGATTCCACAATGTTCTTAATACACTCATCCACTTAAACTGATTGTGAAACAGTCAAAGCCACAGAGAAAGCAGCTCTGCGGTGCACAGTAATTAGAGAAAAAGTTATAAAACAGGAGATATTACTAGAAATGTACGTGTGTCAACAGAAGAATTCGTCATCTTATGATTTTCTCTAGATGATTAGATACAGTATGTCTGTTCTCCCCAGTATCAACAGGACAGTGGGTCCTGGTGGTCCCTTCTTCCCATCTTGTATACCAGGGACGCTGCTCAATTCTGCCACCTACGCCCAGGCCCTCTCACAGGTCGCCACACTGAAAGGTAAATATGATTCTCATTAACTGGTGAATGGAGATGGTGATAATGATGATGAAAATCTCCAGTAATCTCACCACGAGTCCACTTTTGTTGTTTTTCAGGTAATGGTTTGTGCTCCTGCTGCGTTTCCGACCCCATGGGCCTGTCCTTCCTGCCGCCCTACGGTTGTCAGGGCAACCGCACAGCCAGCGTGGCCGCCCTGCGCATGAAGGCCCGTGAGCACTCGGAGGCCGTGCTGCAGTCCGCCAACCTGCTCGGGGCGGCAACTGGGCCCGGCGCCGGCGTGGGAGTCCTGTCTGGAGTCGGAGTCAGCCCGGCCGGGGTGGCGAGGCCCACGGTGGGTCCTGCCATCGAGGTGGGAAGAGGAGGAGACAGCTCCAGTCCCAGCCCGGTCAACAAGGTCCCAGTCCTGGGCAGCAACCCTGACAAACACCCTCAATGCTCCAAGGAACCACTGGAGAAAAAGTGAGGCGCTGGACGTGGACATGGATACTCTACATCTGTGTGATTGTGCCTGTTATTACATCTCTACTCTACTCTACTCTGGTCCTATGAGCAACTAAGCACAACTACTGACTGACTCCAGAAACAGCTGGGAAAGACTTTGCTGATATCTACAATGTATGGATGCAAACAATAAATATTTATTTGACAGTAAATTATTATTGTTTGTGAGAAATGCTGAATATCTGGGGCCTTGTTATCCCCATTAAAGCACAAGTGTGGTTTTGGATCTATATCTGTCGTCATGCACTCTTGGACTCTATTTGATGGATTAACATAGAAACAACATGTGTGCAACAAAGACCTATTTGATAATGTGAATTTAAGTTCCTCTTGTTTTCCTAAAGAGGACAGCTTACATTGTGAATGTTGATGCATGTAAACTGTACGTGTAGAACTAATGGCAGGACAGCGAGGATTTTGCAGGAGTTTGGCAAAACAGTGTTTTGCCATCAGGTCAGTAATGGGCTCAAACAATCGTCTCTCATTCTTTTGATTTTAAAGTGAAAGTGCACTTTAATATTAATCAGCCATTTTCAGTGTAAATGTGTACATGTGCCAGAATACAGTATGTTCCTGTGTGAGCCCTGCGCAGGCTGAAGCAGACTCAAGTGACAGAGCGGCGGTTGTCCCCTCCACTCTGTTAGCACATCTGTAGCGCCAGCAGACAGGGAACACACCAGTCCTGTTTTGACATGTTCTTTAAAACAATTAAAGATGTAGTCGCTCATGTTCCTCTCCTGTTGCCTCTCGCTCCAGCCATCTGTTCTGATACATTATTTATCAGCTTCCCTTAAAGCCGGGAGAGGAGAGCAATTGTGACTCTTATTATTTATTTACTTTTAGAAACGCCTGCCCTCTCTCTCCCTCTCTTCCTCTTCTCTGAGCAGTTTTTAATAAACCCCATTAAACATGATATATGCTATTTATTAATGTTGAATTTACATTTTAAAAAATATCATCTCTCATCACCTCAGGGCTCTTCACGCAGTAGTTTATCACAGGCAATACATTTGTTGATTCATTATTCCTAAATATCTCTCCGCACTAGAATGACTCTTGAATAAAGGATCAGCTGATCAGACACAACCAGTAGTTGGCCTGATTCAATTTGCGTCCTTGAGGATTTTCGGGAAATTACTTTTGATAGTCAATAACACAATTAAGTAAACTACACACACATTACCATGAATAATTGATAAGAAATTATGTATTACCATGAAGTACTGGTTCAATAATTGATGAGGCGACACCCTAGTGACACAGAAGAGGGAGATAATGTCAGAAGTCGTGCCAGGTTGTACACTTGTGTCCTATTTTTCACTATGTGTTCATGTTGTAAACACCTTCAAAATACTCCAATAAAGTGACACTTTCACGGACTATGAGTCACCCACTTGTGACGTTAACACTTTTTAAGATTTAACAGGATTTTTATTGTATTGGAGCGCGCTGAAAAACACACACCATAATAAAATTGGCACTTTTGAGGCAGAAATTTTCCAAATTTAGTCAGAATAAAATTTTAAAATCAAAACCTATTATGGCTTTTTTTTTTTTTATATATTTACTATCATAATATTGTAGGCCTGTAATATAGCAGGTACTCTATCTATTCATGCCCTAAATAATGTTACCAAAAACATCATGTCCTAATATAATGATTTTGCTTCAAGTGCATGAGAGAGCTCCACAGCAAATATGTTAAGCCCTGTGACATGGCAGCTAATGATAACACAATATCCTTATACAAATCAGCTCCTTTTCCTAAAATGTACCAATATGGACAACGGAATCCAGCCAACTCATACAAAAGACGTGAAAAACACATTCAATCTCTCCAAAATTGAATACAGTAGTTGTGGAATTTAATCATTAGCCAAAACAAAGGATGCTGAAGTTATAATGACTCCGATCATCATTAAGTTCTGCATGGTGCCCATAATTCACTGCTTTAATATTTCATAAACAAGTCAAGTTGGTGTTGACATTCAGCTGTGCATGTGGCATCATTGATAATTTTCTGTCACCTAAAAAAAGTCCTGAGGCGGTTTTGTGGAGCATTGTTATATCAAATTAGCTGGAGAGCGGCCAGAAAAGCAGACAAACATGGTGAATATGGGGGACAGCAGTTGAACTCTGTTCTTACAGTGCAGTTAATGGGCTTCTTTTGTTGCAGTAATGAAATATTTTTTGCAGGGATGTGGGGAAATATGTCCTGAAACAGGGAGACGTTGTGCACATGCACCCATCCACAGACACACACGGACAATATAAGGCGCACAGAAAAAGACAGTATGCTAAAGAAAGACACACATAGGGGCGTACATATAATTCTTTTGCCTGACACTGGGTGCAACACCTACATTTTAGAATTCAAATGCATTCAGGCCCGATCCAGTGAAGGACCAAAACACAATATCATCTCTGCTTTTAATTGCTGCAACAGAACTGATCAATAACCCAATCAATTAGAATCAATTAAGCTCATCTCTAAATGGAGATAATACAAACAAAGCATATCTTAATGCAGCAAGTAATGTGCCTGTCTGCTGTCTCCCACATAACCACATCTCTGCTCGTCCTTACTCAGCACAGGGAAGAAGAGCATCCTCAGCGTTTGTGATCGATGCTTACAGTCCCCAGCAGCTTCACAATTCACAATACAACTAATACTAAACTATACAGCAAAGTTGTGCAAAAATTATTTATATATAAAGTTGGACTGATACTGTATATATATATATATATATATATATATATATATACATATATACATATATTTCAGTACAGACCAAATGGAATTGGATGTATGTTCTTGGTTTGTCCACTAGAGGGACGTAGTGAGCAGGAAACTTGTCCAGACTTCCCATAACAGGCTTTATATCAAACCTCAATGGGAAAATTGAGCAGTTTGGATAAACACACTCAGTAATTTTTGCTGAGGGAAGTCTTTGTAAATTAAATTTTATTAATCAAAACAATTTTTTAACAAGTGCTGAGCATTGAGAGCCCGAAAGTAAGTAGCAAAACAAGATGATAGGCCCCCATATCAGCAAGTTGCAAATTCTGGATGATGATGTTTTGAGATGTGAAGCTGATTATCTCATGAAAGGAATCAAGAGATGGATGTTACTGACATTCAGAGTCCAGTGTGGAGAGAAAAATGGTGGATGGGAAGGTCGTGTGGGTGCAGAGATGGAGTTTGTTTAGCAGGGAGGAAAGAGATTAGTTAAAAAGGGATTACCTCAGCCTTTCCCAAAGTTTGGTGAGCTGTATGTAAAGCCATCTGAGTGACTCTGTGTGTGTGTGTGTGTGTGTGTGTGTGTGTGTGTGTGTGTGTGTGTGTGTGTGGGTGTGTGGGCATATGTGGAGGAGTGCGTCTCCGTTAAGGCCCATGTGTGTGTGTCCATCATCCCGCCTGCACCCGCCAAGAATCCCAGGAAACTATCTGCTACAGCAATCTCCTATTATAGCAGCAGGCTGTAGGAGTGGGGGGTGGGGGAGTGAAAGGAGGAGGTTCAGTTCCTCCCCTTCCTCTGCCTTATGGCCTTTTCTGCTGGGGTTGAGCGAGGCTGTAGCCAGGGGGATTAAACAGTGTTATAAGTGAGTGTGAAACTTATATTGAAAGGAGCGTCTCAGATATGAAAAATCACAGTGAGAAGAAAATGAATGATAAAATGTGACAGATCTGATCAAATATTTCAGCCTTCTATTCAATACAAAGCTTCATTCAAGTCTATAGTGATAATAGCAGGTGGGTGGTGACCAAGTGCCACTTGTTGACACTCCATATAGTGCTTGTCAATTTTGTTCAGTGAAGAGGGTGGCACTCCAGTGTGAGGCAATCGAGTTATTTATGTCTCCCATCGGGGGGCACCCAAACTACAGTCCCCCCTCCACCCCCACCTACACCATAATAACACATCTTCAGGGAAGGGAAAAGGCTATTCTCCTGGTTTAGACCCCACAACCTCCTCAGCCAGTTGTAACATTGTCCCAGTTTGCTGACAGTTAGCTCTAGCTGCTAATTGCCAACAGCTAGCTGTCCAGATTTATAAATAGTTGAGAGGCTGTTTGTTTCATCCGTCTGACACTCGACACCAAAGGATCTTGCAAACCCGCATGCTAGTTGAAGCCCTCCTTCTGTCCCCAATGGTGGACACTCTCTCTAGGACAAGTCCTCTATTTCTGTCTGGTCGTTAGCCCCCCGAGTCCCGCTGCCTTCTTCTGGTCAGATGCTCAAAGACTTGACTGTGGACTATAAAGAGGTTTTTGCTTTGGATTGTTGTCAATAGGAAGAGCCAGAGCTGCCAGTGAGGGCTTGTGTGGGGTGACAGGGTAGGATTAGATCACCAAGGCCTTCTTGAGGAGACGGAGCCTTGTGAGGAGTTTACAATAAGGCTCACACTATGGATTATAAAACCTGAAAGGTAAGATAAGAGCTCACTGTACTTTGTTGCTCATGTTGAGAGAATGACACAAAATCACAATATATAAAAAGCCTAAGAGAAAATTTTAAACAATATATAGATATACTCAACCTTCTATACATGCATGAATTTTGAAAGCATGAATGAGTTTCATTTTAAGAGTTAAAATTAAATATAGAGACGTGAAGATAAATGTAAATATATGACAAAATTCCAGAAAATACACGTTTGCTTACTAAAGGTATTGTGCGGTGTTTAACTCCACTGACAGAACTTGTTTTTATTCCACTGACAGTCGCTGACATTTATAAATATTTCTGCTCTCAGAAGTGACAGATTTGCTGCTGTTCAGACTTCGCTTGGACCACAGATCCTCTGAAAACGAGGCCTCTTTGGTGTCAAGTTTTAGAGGCCAGTCCCCGGACAAAAATAAACCTGTCACATGCAAGAATAAACAGAAATCACCCTGACAGTTGGACATGCAAAAACTGCTCAAATTAGGGGCAGTTACATCACTTTTGAATTGTTCTTTTGATGGAGCAAAAGAGTGACCCAGAAATTAGAAGTCAGAGTCTTTGTATCTTGAATGTTTTCTTAATGCTTTCCATCAATAAGAAGAAGATTTGTGTGTGTCACTATAAAAAAACATACCTTTGCCTAAGTTGTTTTCTGCTTAAGGAGAAAGGTGTTGCATGACATTTTAAAACTTCCTTTCATTTGATACTGACTTAGCAGTACAACATTGTGGTGTGTAGCTGCTCTGTACATGTGTATGAGATGGCTGGCCTCCAGGTCAGAAGATATTAATGAACTACTGGATATTCTGAGCAAGGTGACGGCTGCCTGGCAGCTGCAGTTAATTCAGCCAGAACATACCCATTACGTTACCTTGTTGCCTCTTATTGGACGAAGATTTTATTTAAAAAGCACAGTACAACAGAGGGAGTATGAGATAAGAGGTTGGAGTGTGTGCTGCATTATATAATTTTTACATTTTAAATCCAATTAATTATAAGTGCAGCTTTGAGGTCCACCCATAAGCAATGCACTGCAGGCAGCTTACTGGTGATGAGTGAGAGTAACAAGGATAGGACAGGTCATGATGTCAACAGTCACAAATATGTCACAGCACTCACCCATGGGCTTTGCTGTTTAAGAACACCACTAATACCTAATTCATACTCCTGTAATTTTTGAATGCTTTATAAACTTTTTATTTTGTAAACACAGCCTTTTGGTGATGTTAATGTTTTAAGTAGTCTAATTTAAATGAAGTTGGTTTTAAATAACTTAAATGTCACATTAAATCATGTTAGATGACAGACTGTGTAAACCAGCAATAAACATCCTAACTTTACCTCTGAAATCTCTGTTTAGTAGCACTTCTACGTAAGGATATTTTAATCCGCTTTCCACCTGCTCTCTCCGTACTGTAGTAAAACCAAATGGTTTTACTACAAGATTAGTTTTCAATGTAATGTTACAGTAGACTGGTCATAACCAGACTTTTTGACTCAAAGACAAAAAACTTGCTGGAAGTCCTGTGTGTGTGTGTGTGAGTGTGTGTGTGTGTGTGTGTGAGTGTGTGTGTGTGTGTGTGTGTGTGTGTGTGTGTGTGTGTGTGTGTGTGTGTGTGTGTGTGTGTGTGTGTGTGTGTGTGTGTGTGTGTGTGTGTGTGTGTGTGTGTGAGTGTGTGTGTGTGTGTGTGTGTGTGTTTGTGTGTTTGCTCAACTACGGTTGCATTCTGCTTTCCCAAAATAACTCACGTGAGGCTGTCTTTACTGTGCCTAGCAACAGTGTAGTTTTATTCACAGCATGTCTCTGAAGGTCACAGTGATTGAGTGGAAGGATTTACAGGGCTGTTTTCAGAGGCACATACAGTACATTGCTGCGTAATGCAAAGGAAAAAAGCTTCGCCTCAAGGCCAGCTATCATGAATTAAGCACCACAACAAATGAGGTACAGTTTTCAAATGAGAGAAAACATTGTGTGTATCTAAGACTTTGGATTAAGGTTGAAATACATCACACATCATGCAAACACTATTTTACAACTGTTTCTTTTAGGATGAATGGTTATGTGAGGGCTTGGTCAGATCCAGGCTAACGCTCCTTTCTCTTCTCCTGTAGGAGAACAACAAATTCGAGGATTCTGTGGACAGAGGCCAACTAAAAGGCACAATGCCTTAGGAGCAACTGGCTGCACAAAGTCCTGACCAGGGGCCCCAAACTCTGGGTCCTGCAGCTCCAGCAGCAGACAGAGTGTATAATTTTGAGGTCTGTGTTCGCATGGATGACTGAGCAACTGAGGACAGAGCTCTTTGTTAGCGAGCCTGCATCATGACCTCAGTTGAAAAGCGGCGCTCAGGCCGGAAGAGTGGCGGGCATCGTAAGCACAGCGATGGAGGCTACAGTGATACTTCCAGCGGTGGGTCGTTTCTGGACGAGACTGACCGAGAGGTCAGCACTCTGACAGATCGAGCATTCAGGAGTCTCTGCATTGGAGATGAGGCTGTTTATAATGACTCAGACTTGTGTTCATCTTCACCCTGCAGCCAGAGAGACAGACAGCTGGCCTTTAGCCAGAGTGGCCAGGACAGAGACAGAGATGACACAGAGAGGGAGGAACTTAAGAGAGCTGCCCATGAGAGCTTCACCCTCAGGGTGCAGCAGTATGGACAGGACTGGATCCATGGAGGAATGTATGGGGCTGAGATCCACAGAGATCCTCAGTGGGAGGTTTATGGGGAAAGGACACAAGGGAGGGTTTCTGCCACATTCCAGCACTCCTTTGTGGAAACCTCTCAACAGGAGAAATCTCTGAGGGAAGAACAGCTGTCTTTCCTCAGCAATGGAGCCACAGAGTTGAGTTCACAGCAACGCAGAAGCCGCTCCAGAGTTTCGTCCCTCATCAGAGCTTTTAACTCTGAGGGACACAGGGATGGAGCAGGGATGGATGGTAAAGTCAGAGAGTGGAATGATGACACAAGCTGGGACAAATCAGCTCTAATGAGTATCCAACAGGAACTTTCTGAATTCTCGACATCATACCAGCAAAACTTTAACAGTGATCATTTCCCCTCATCTGGCCCCTTCTCATCCCGAGACACCAGCTTCTACTCCTCTGAAGTTGCAGCAGTGGCTCATATGAATTCTGCATCCTCTTTCATGAGCTCTTCCCACAGTAAACACAGCATGTCCACCCAGGTCAACTGTAACTCTAACTTCTTCATACACAGTGAGTTTAGTCCCTTCAAGGTATGGAGGGACCATAACAGGTTTCCTTTTCAACAAGGAGAAGTCTCAGGGTTTATGCACTGCTCACAGTTTCCTAAATGGTATGAGACACCAATGTACAAGGAGCTTTCACTGGAGGCCCAACCACAGGGTCATTATAGGTTGGAGGAGAGGGATATCAGACACCCAAGGAATAAATTGGCACCAGTGGGTCCTCCCACACCTCCACGCTCCACGTCAACATCCACAATGCTGCAGAAAGCTGCGGCCGTGGAAAAACGCTGTGAGTCAGAATTGATAGGTCATTACCCTCACAGGAAGCGGACGCAGAGCCTGGGAACTAACAGGCTCCCATCCCAGCGTCCGTCAACTGCATCACCTACCATCGAGATGTCTCGACGTGTCCGGGACACCATCAGCTCCGTGAAAGCCCTCCATCAAAAAATCAAAATGATGACAGAGCAAAATGTGGCAACAGCAATGGCAGCAAATCAACAAGGAGTACTTCATAGCAATGATAATTTAATTCCCTTTGGCAACAACGCAGTATCAGTGGCACCAAATGTTGTCAGAAGTAACACAAGCACTACTGCCTTCAACATCAGTCAGCTGCTCACACCTTCAGTCCATGCACATCAAGAGGCAGAGACGTCAGAGGTCCGACCATATGCAGTTTCGCCTCAACCTGTGGAACATCCTCCAGTCCGAGCTGAAAGCAGGGGAGCAACACCTGATGTTAGGCTGTCCAGCTACAAATCCAGAGCAACAAGCCTGCTCTTCAATCTCAAAGACAACAGGAAGAGAGTAAAAAACACCTACAGTCCTACCAAATTTAAAGGTTTGGAAAAACCAGAGAAAAACAAACCACCCTCTATCAAGGAACCTAAAGACACTATAATAGACATCCCTGATCTTCCCGATCCAGACATTCAGTTTACCCATGTAGAGGAATCCACCAGGACAGATGTTGCTTCACATCATTATGCAAACCAGCATCAAAACCCCGGATTGTCACTTGCAACACTAAATTCTCAACCTGCCACAGCACATACAGGCCAACATTCACAATACACTTTAAGTGATTACCAGAAAGCTCAGATGCAAGGTGAGATGGTTCATCACTCCAGGTTCACTGGCTTCATACCTGAAAATTACACCACCAATCAGCTGGCTAATGGACAGAATCTCCGTGAAGACTTATTGTCATTTACTCCCTACAAGCAAGGGATGATAGATAATGTGGAAACTCTGGGAGGGGATGTACACAGGCTTAAACCATCGTATACAGCTACAGAAACACCAAGGCTAAATGCTGACAACAATCAAACCAGAGAATATTTAATAAGTAAGGCAAATGCTGAGCAACATTTTAATGAAACAGTGGGAAGGGAATTCACAAAGGAGGATAGATATCAGCAGCTCAAAGACAACAAACATGATTACAGTAATGTGTCCTCGCAGGATAGGTGGAGAGAGACAAGCAGTCAAGACACAGGAAAGCTCAGTCTGAAATCAGCTAACTCTCCATGGAAACAAGAGATAACCGCTTTAATCGAAAAAGACCAACATGCACAGGCTTACCAAAGAACAGCCACGATAAAGGAGGAACTAAATATACCCAGAGACAAATACAGAGGAGAAAATCAGCAACGTATAAATAAAGAAATTGAAAAAATAGAGCTGAGGCAGAGTTTTGATCCTGGAACATCCTCTCATAAAAATACTGGGTTGGTCAATCCTAACATTTCAAACCAGCTGCCACAATATGCTCCATTTGGTACTGTAGAAAATCAAGCCTATTATGCACCAAAGCAACCGGTAGCAATTAGGGACAAATGTGTACCTCAAAAGTATTATGGACACAATGAGGAAAATGTGATGAAAGAAAATTATCAGCCACAGAATTATAATAGATATACTGATCAGGAATACAGTAACCAACACAGCTTCAATTCTAATAAAGATAAAACTTTGCCCATGAAAGAAACAAGTCAGAGAAAACAATGTACGCCAGTCCCAAAGGGACATGAAATGCAAAGTCTCCAGCCAGTGCAAGCCAAACCACAGTTTGAACATAATATGCAGAAAAAATTATCTAATAACGACAATGCAGCTGCTCGCACAATGGCAAACCAGATGAAGGATAGACAGTTTGTTGAGGTCAAGGCTGAACAGGCCTCAGTAGAATATATAACAGCAAAACACGCCCAAGCAGAGCTGGCAAAGGTTCAGCACTGGGCTCAAGTGGAGCAGCCCAAAGCAGAGTCGGCGAGGTTAATTTTAGCAGAGCAGGCTGGTTCAGAGAAAGTCAAAGCAGAACAGGCCAAAGCAGAACTAACAGAACACGAGAGAGTAAAACAGACTAAAGCAGAACATGTTAAACAGGAGAAGAAAAAAGGGGAACAGGCAGATCAGTCCAGAGAAAAACAACCAGAGCGTGCAAGAGAGGAACAGACAAAGGTAGAGCAAACCAGAGTACAGGAGGTAACAGAAGAGTCAAGAAATATTACAGAGGAAGCAGGAGTCACGCACATGAAAAAGGAGCAGGGTGAGCAGGTCAAAGCTGAACAAGCTAAAGCAGAAAGGCTGAAAGAAGAACACATAAAAACTGACCTAGGAAAGACCGAGCAGGCAAAAATACAGCAAACTGTACAGGCCACAAGAGAAAGGATCAAAGTGGAGCAAATTGAGGAAGAAGAGACTAAAGCAAAACAAATTGAAAGAGACCAGAGAGAGGCAGAACAAATCAGAGCAGAAAAGGTTAAAGCAGAACAGGTTCAAACAGATCTTAGAAAAGCAGAACAAGCTAAACAAGAGCAGATAAAAGAGCAACCAGCTAAAACCGAACAAGAGAAAACAAAGGTAGTTGAAATAGGAGAGGTCAAAGCAGACCACATTAAAGTTAAGGATATTAAACAAGAGAAAGCTCAAGAAAATGCAGAGCCACCTACAACACAGATACGTAAATCCAAAGAGGCAAAGGTTAAAGAGAGCAAAGCAGAGCAGACAAAGATGGAGCAATCCAGCAAAACAGAGAGCCTGCAGGAAAGGTTAGCTAAACCTGCGGTAAAACTAACAGTGATACAACAGGTCAGAAATCAGCCAGATAAAGTTGAACAAGTTAAGACAGAGTTAGCAAAAGCTAAAGCAGAATTGGCCAAAATAAAGGAGAAAATGAGAGGAGAGCAAAAAGAGAAAGTCAGAAACTCTATCATCATAAAAGATGATGACATTACAAATAAAGATGTGAGGGGAAATATGAATAAAAATGAGGATCACAAAAAGAATGACCAGGCAACCCAAATGCAACAACACAAGGAAGAGTCAGCTGTCAGCAGAAATGGTAAAGATCAAGCTGATACAGGGGCTGATGAATTTTTAAGAGAGAAATATGTTTTGACTAATTCTGTTTCAACTAACACAAACAAAGTGTCAACTACTGGACACGGTTCTTCAAATGATGCCAATGAAACACCAGCTCTATCTCTTGACAAAGTCAAGAGAGTGAACAACGAGAAATCAAAAGACAAACATAGTCCTACGAGGGGATTTGCAAAAGCTAACACAGAAAATAAGGAGGAAGTAGGCGGCTTTAAATCCACTGAGGTAACAGACAGTCACTATGTTTACAGTGAGTCATCCAAACAATTCAAATTATCCAGTGCTAATTATTTAACTACCCATGTAGATAATAGAGCAAACTGTGACACAGTTACTGATAAAGTGAAGGATGACAATGTTGAAAAGTTGGAAAAATGTGACCCTGTGAAACACACTGATGTTTCACAGCGAAGAGTTTCTGATTTGACTAAACTGGTTCCCCTTGAAAGAAAACATAAGTTAACCGAGCACAGTGTAGGTCCAGGTAAAGATTCGCATTTTATCCCTCCCAGAGCATTGTCCCATAAAGAGAGAGTGCAGACCAAGCAGGAGATTCTGACTTCCAAAATAAAAGCTCATGCTGAAAAAGAGATTTCAGCAATTAAAGAAAAGGGTTTTGCCCTAAGAGATGGTATTATGTCCAAACACCCTACAAAGCAATTAGCAAGTATTCAGAATAATAGTATACGACAGAGGCCACCATCACAGGAGGTGTCTAAAAAGCATGAAAGCACAATGTCCAGTAATATAACACCAAAGCACCAGATGGAGCTTTCAGGAATACAGATGGAACCAGTCAAGTCTATGTCAACACCCAGCTCTGCTACAATACCAGTAAAGTCTGAAGTAACCACCGGTCAGCTAGTAGACCAATCACACAAACAAGTTGAACCAGTGAAGAGCAATGGCAGTGTGTCAGAACCACCCGAAGTTGCAAAACAGACAGGACGTTATACTGCAAGCACAGATGAGGGCTTGGTAGAAAATCAAAAGAAAGAGAATCAATCAGGAATTAAATCGCCAATGCCAAGTAAAGAGCAAGCACCAAAGAACAACCAAGGAAAACAGGAAGCAAATCATGGAGCAAACTCTGGAAAAGAGAAAGAGGGACTTAAAGGTAATCCTGCCATAAGCACTGACCAACAGAACAAGAAGAAAGAGGATCCATCACAAGCTACAGCTCTGGTCAAAACTGAAAGCTCCAAACCTTTGACAACAGAAAAGCCTGAGAGTAAGCATGAAGCAGGTGATGAGGACTCAGCACCTCTGCTACATCTTGCCTTCGGTCAGAACAAGGTGCCTGTGGCTGAAGACTCCTTGCAGATCATGGGAATAATGGTAACTGTACGAGAAAGACAGCCATCTGAGAGCAATGATCATGTGGATGACAGCACCCAAGAACAAATATATCCAAAGGAGAAAGAGTGCAGTAACTCAGAGATAGATAAATGTCATCCCAGCTCAGGTCTAGAATTAAGTAAAGGAAATAAATCTTCAAAGGAAGTGAGCGTAGCAAAGGCAAAAGACAGAGTCGTACAGGAAACTCATCCCACAATGATGGAAGATCAAACTAAAGTTGATGTAAGTAATCATCCTGAAACTTCAACTCTAAGGACAATAAAGAACAATGTGTCTGAGAATGTTATTAAGAAAGAGACTGATCCCCAGGAGAGTTCTTCTATAAATGCAAGACCCAAAAGGGAAATACAACTTACAGAACCACTGCCTGAAAAAGGTGTGCCATCCACAGTCACTGCTAAAAATAAAGTGTTGGCTGAAACTCAACCCCTTCTCTACAAGCAGGACATAATAGCAAGGGACATGAAAGACTACTCAAATAAAACACCAAGAGAGAGCTCAGCAAAGAGTATGAAGAAAGATGAAGGAAAAAGGAATACAGAAGACAAAAATCCACCAAAAACCCAAACAGCACATACCAATGAGAACGTAATGGCCAAAGTGGAGAACACAGTAATCAACGTCAAGAATGAGTCCAACAGGGCTGATGCCGAAACTCTGATAAAACATGATGTCAAGCTATCAGTGAAAGAAGATTTGACAGCTGTTGTAAATCCATCCAACAACAGGAATATAGATGGCAAGAGTGCACCCCTACTGGAGAAAAAGAGCCATGACTCAACACCACCAAAGCCAGTCAAGAAAACCACTCCATCTCACCATGTAAATGAGAATCAAAACAGAAATGTATCTCCAAAACTAAAGCATGAAGAGACGCACATTGGAGAATATAATGAAGTGGACGATGATGTGCATATAGATAGCATTGCCATCAAAGTTGTGCCAGCAGTAACTGAGAAGGACAACCTGAAAATGGTAAGAAAACATCATGTCACAACTGTCCCTTCTGATGTGGTTGTAACTAATGAACATAAACAAGTTGCATCATCTAGTTGTGAAGAAAACAATAAAGACAAAACCAAAGTCCCCACTCCAGCATACAATGAGAAGCAGATGAAAGAAAATTTAGAAGACAAATTAGGCGGACAACAGGAGCTGTCCAATGAGAGAAAACTGTCCAGTTCGTTGAAAATCAGCAATCAACAGAACAGCATAAATGCTACAACTGAGAATACCCATGCTGAAAATGGAAATCCTGAAAAAGGGAAGGATAAGGAAAGTAGGAAATCAGTAGTTGAATCAATGGAGGGAAACTACTTTCAAGTGCAAGGGGTAGTAGAAACAAATGATGAACCACACAATAGTGCAAATGTTGGAGAGATATTAGATACTGTTTCAAAGGAAGGGGAATTTCCAGGTCTACTACCAAACAAGGCGGCTGTCAGCAATAAACCATACAAAGAAGTAAAAAATGAAGTCTTTGTGTTGGATCAAAGTAAAAGGAAAACAGTGGAATCAAGTTCAGTAAGCGCTCAAAATCAGAACATAGAAAAGAAAAACTGGGAAACAGAAGATAAGCTGGCTTCAAAACAGAGTGATGGTCCCACAGAGAGGCAGAGTAATAATGAAAGGATGGAAGCAGGTCAAGATAATCACATCAGAAGACATCCCACAGTGAGCCAATCCACTTTATCAGCAAGGGAAAGACAGAGCTCAAGAAATTCACATCCAACAAGGGAAAATTCAGTCAAAGATAAACCTGAAGTTAAACCAAAACCAAAAGAAAGGGTATCCACAATACCTGAAATATCCGCAATTGCAGACTATGCCAGATTAAAAGTAATTGTTTCAGAAGAGCAGGAAAACACAGTTCAGGAATTCCCACCCAACAAAAAGGAAGGATTCTTCCCACTAATACAGACTCGTCACAGCAGACGTCCAGTGTTCAGTGCTGACCCAAAAGACATCTCTGTGAAAGAGAAAAGTTTGCCAAATAAGACAGAGGTGAGTGCCAAAGTGAACAAAGAGACCAAAGCACCAGTATTTCCCATTACAGAGAAAGAACACCAAAGGACGGGAATGTTCAAACTGGGAGAAAAAGAAAGACAAGAGAAAATGGTTTTGGATGCCACAGGTGTATTAGATGCTGGGGCAAAACATGCACAATGTCTCAAAGAAAGAAACAAATTGCCAACAACCCATCTCAAGAACCAGGGAAGTGAAGAACAAGTGACTGGAACTGATACTCAAAGACTTTGTCAAGTAGATCAAGGTATTCATCAGCCAGACGATCCTTCCTTGCAAGAAGTCAACAGGCCAAGAAACACGTCTGTGTCACAACACCTAAAATCACTTGATAACACCAATGCCAATCAAAAACCTGAAGAATGTTTAGTACCATATTTGGATAAAAACTCTATGCCACAACCCACTTTAGGGCAAGTGCACAACATAGAGGTAAGCACAACAACTCTAAGAAAAGAAAAGATTGAAAATAAACTGGCTAAGATGGGAGAGGAGAGAAAAGAAAAGCTGAGACAAGAAAGGCTTGCAACTCAGCATGAAGCAACCACAGCAAAACAGTCAGAGGAAGAACAGGTGATAGAAGAGGAGAAAAGAGCAGAAGACATGAAAATAAAACACATTATAGAGGAGAGTAGAGCTTCTCTGGCTGAAGAAGAGAGGAGAGCCATTCAGAGAGAAGAGGAGAGGAGAGCAAAAGAAAGGGAGGCCATAGCTATTAAGATCAAGGAGAGGCGGGAAAAACAGAGAGAAGCAGATAGAAGAGCAGAAGAAGAAAGAAGAGCTAAAGAGATAGAGGAAGACAGAGCTGCTCCAAAAGAAGAGGAGTTGAGAGCTAAGCAAAGAGAAGAGGAAAGGAGAGTGAAAGAAACTGAGGAGAAGAGAGTTAAGATTGAGGAAGAGAGGAGAGCAAAACTGAGAAGGGAGGAACAGCGGATGAAAGAGAATGAGGAGAGGAAGAGATTGAAACAGCAAGAGGAGGAGAGAGTTGTGCTAGAGGAGCAGCGAAGAAAAGCTGCACAAGAGGAACAGCAAAGGAGAGCTGCACAAGAGGAGAAGCAAAGGAGAGCTGCACTACAGGAACAGCAAAGAAGAGCTGCATTTGAAGAACAACAAAGGAGAGCTGCTCAAGAGGAACAGCAAAGGAGAGCTGCTCAAGAGGAGCAGCAAATGAGAGCTGCTGAAGAGGAGCAGCAAAGGAGAGCTGCACAAGAGGAGCAGCAGAGGAGAGCTGTTAAAGAGGAGCAGCAAATGAGAGCTGCTGAAGAGGAGCAGCAAAAGAGAGCTGCTCAAGAGGAGCAGCAAAGGAGAGCTGTTAAAGAGGAGCAGCAAAAGAGAGCTGCGCTACAGGAGCAGCAAAAGAGAGCTGCGCTACAGGAGCAGCAAAGGCAAGCTAAGCAGATTGAGGAGAAGCTACTGGCTGAAATTGAGGAGGAAAAGAAGAGAGCTCTGAGAAAGGTGGAGGAGAGGAAAGCTGCTGAAAAAGAGAAAACAATTATTAAACAAAGAGAAGAAAAACAAGCCAAAGAGGAGAGGACAAGATTACTTGAGGAAAGCAAAGCAGCACTGAAAGAGGACAAGAAGAGAGTAACACAAGAACAGTTGCTAGCTCAAAGAGAGGACGACATCATGGCTAAAAAGAGAGAAAATGAAGATGAAGAAAAGTTTGCAGCTCAGAGGGAAAAGGAGAGAGCCACTAAGATGGAAGAGCAGAAAAAAGCAGCACAGAGAATTGATGCTCTCCAGTACTATGCCATCACCTCAACAGAATCAGAGAGGAAACCAAAAGAAAGACAACTATGCTCCCCTTTACCCTCCCAACAAAGAAACAATCCATCAGGACTTGAAGAGTCAGGTTCCCACACAAGGCTTTATAGGCCACGTAGCTCTGCATCTCCAGCTCCATCTCTGCCCCGCTCCAACACCTCCTCTCCTGCTCTGGGAGCCAAGCCCTCTATGTTCAGGGTGAAGGATAATACCATCAGAGGTTCCTCTCTCACCAAGTCAGTCAAACCACGCTTCCATAAGAACTTTGGAGAGGATTTCCGAGTTGGGTCACCCATGGAAAGGCTGTCAGAGAGAGTAGAGGAGGAGCAGGAGATGAGACACAATGACACGGGGTTAAACAGACTCGCTGCTATCAAAGAATTTTCAACTTTTCAGCCAGCATCCTCATCACAGGATTACGCAGCCCATCTCCCACAACACAGGCCTTACTCCAGGAGGAGCATTGTTCTGGATGAAGACGACTCCCGCTCTGTCATCAGCAACATGTCAGAGGATGTGGAGAGTTTTGCCACCAGCGCAGCAGACCTGGCAGATTTACGAGGCCTGTTTGACTACGACAGGCCAGAGTCAGCTTGTAGCTTCAGCAGTGACGTGTCTCGTTCTTTGGGCAAACCTCCAGCTGTTCCCCCAAAGAGTGAAAAAGCATTGCGCAGGGCCAAAAGGTTGACTACTCGTAGGATAAAGAAGGAGTTGTGCAAATCTGCAGCAGACACCCCTGCTGGAGTTGAGAAACCACTTGAGGAAGTTCCCAGTACTCCTCCCTCCTCCTCCACTGAGGTATGCTCCCCCAACCACCATGCTGTGGCTTCCCCCCATTTTTCCTCACCTATTTCCCTTGCTCATGCCCCAGCTTTGGGGTCTAGCTTGCCTTCTTCCCACTCAGATCGCCAATCCTCGCACCGCTCTGCCCATGCTTCCCCTCATGCCACAGGTCCTATCTCCCTCCCAGTTGCCTCGCCTCATGCTGCTGCCCCTGTTACCCTCCCTACTGCCTCACCTGCTGCTGGCCCTGCTTCCAACACTGCTGCTCCTAAAACAGTTGTTCATGTTCCTTCATCTCCCACTCTCCACCATACTAGCCATCCAGCTCCAGTGACACAGTACCATGTAGAGACAAGCTACCCTCAGTCCTACCCACTGACCCAGCGCAAGGTGCTGCAAGACCTCGGCTCTGGTCAGTATTTCGTAGTGGACGTACCTGTTCAAGTGAAAACAAAGACTTTCTTTGACCCAGAGACAGGAAAGTATGTTCAGCTGAATGTGCGTGAGTCTGGCCAGAGCACCTCCCGACCCCAGTCCCGGCAAAAGTACCCACAGCCTCAGCTCCAATCCCAAGTGCAGGTCAAGCCACAACAACAGCCTCTCTCCCAGGCACCTCCAGCTGGCAAGCCCTTAGTGCTTTATCAAGGCTACCATGGTTATTCCCAAGGCTACCAACCTGCAGCTATCAACTCTGTGCCCCCCCACAGCTCATCAGCCCCTGTGACTCTCTACCAGGACCAGGACCAGCCTGTCAGGGAGAGTCACAGCCACGGTTATCCAGCCCCTGAAATGAGACAGAACTCTGAAGGGCAACGCTATAGCCCAGAAAAGACACCATACATGGACACAGTTAATGATACAGAGAAAACATATAACACAGTTTACAACACACATGGCTCATATGAGGCGTTTCCAGAGTGTGACACAAACAGCCAGCTTGCAGGAAGCTCAGGTTGTGAAAATGATAACTCAGCCCACCCACGATATCAGCCCCGTGATATAATAACTATGAGTGACCTGGAGGATTTTATGGAGCTGTCTGACTGGTGAGAACAAGGATGGAAATCTTTGACTCAGAAGTGTTAATTATGTTATAATAATAATGTAAAGAAGACAAGAAGCTAAATAAACTATCTGATAAAATAAAGATACCTAAAGGTGCAGGATGAATGGATTCTTATATGTGGGATTTTAAGTATTTGTAAATGGCTTGTTCATGTGAAAATAGTCTCAGAATGTTTTTGGATTGTAGTTTTAAAAAGTCCCTGGGACATGCTGTTAAATTACTGCTGATGATTTTGGAGATTCAATGTTGAGGTATTTATTGTGTTACAGAGAAGTTCACCATTCCATTTGACTTTTGAATGTGAGAAGCTAAGATATTTTTCTTGTGTATACAGTGTGATCAGTATCCCATTGTCTCTTAGACCTAGAAGTATGTTATCATACATTAAACAGCAGCATTATGTCAACAGTGTTTAGTTGTAGTGGTCTCTGCTATGAACACTGGCAGGCCTGCTTAAGTTTTAATTGTTTTTTTTTTTCTTGTTGGAGAAATCCTACTCTTTGCATTTTTGTGATGCATGAAACATTGTTAAAGCCACAGCGTCAATCAAGGATCTGCAGATGGTATAAAGCATAGTTTGTGTATTCAACCACTGTTTCAAAGTGAAAACATGGTGATGTGACTGTTTCTGTTTTTAAGGTTTAATTTCATACAGTAGTCTACTTTTAAAGTTGGAAGTTTGTGAGAATGTTTCTGTGTTGCTGTGAAACAGAATAGTGCGGACATGGACTTGTTCAGGCAATTAAAACAAATTTCATTCTACAAATATTTTCTCATCATAATGACTGTCTTTCAAAATCACCTCGTAAAGGTTAAAAATAAACAAAAAGGAAATATAAAAGGTTTTTGCTGGGGCATGATTTCATTTTACTGCTCAAAAAGACTGTAATAACAATAACTGCCACTGGCATCCTGTTCTGACTCTTGAAATGTACCCTGGGTCTGAATGAATCAAAATGAAGAGTCCTTTTACTGAGTGCATTATACAAAGTGTTATTGAGAGAGCACAATAATATGTCCTGAGAGAGTTCATAAACACAAAAAAGAAAAAATAACACTTTGTTGATAACATTTGTGTGTATGTGTCTTTTCTGTTGCTGTATGAATCAAATCCAAATGCTTAAATCTCTGCCTACTATACCTAAGGGATCCAGTGATAGAAATAATACAGTGCTTTGATTTCCCTTGATTCACAAACTCGGATTAAATGTACACGGCTGTGGTGAGAACGCCTGAATATATACTCTCCAGCTTCACAGTAACCTCAAGTATTGTTGTCCCCCTGAGGAGCAGTAACTTGCTTTGACCACTGCAGGGCAGAGGAGAGTGATTCCTCCACTGGAGAAAAGACTTGAACTTCAGACTTAAGTAAAGGAAAACTTGAGGGAAACCCCAAGTAAAAGATGTAATTAAGAAGACATTTTACATTCTACAGTCACCGTAACTATTATTTTAACATTTTTACATGTGACCCTGAATTGATAAAACTACTACTAGTACTGTACTAGTACTACGACTTAAACTTAGTACAGTACAATTACTTCTTTTTCAAAACAAAAGATTTTGTCATGGTTAGAAAAGTTTGAACCACCGTAATCAACCCAGCCAGTACATTTTCCACTGAATCCATCCATCAAGAGAATCCTACATACAGTAGGTCATATGTATGAAGGGTTAAATCTGTTGTGTAATTCCATTTGGCTTTGGCAGAGCTCAAAGCGCCAGCAGAAGCCCTGCCTCAGCAGTTTAGCCTGCCCAATAAAGCAGCAGGCTTCATACCACTGGGACAGTCTGACAACCACAGCCAGAGACAAGCCCATGCCACTCTGTCCAGCAGCCAGACAGGGAGAGGTCCCAGCACACACACGCACATCCACATCCACATAAATGCATGAACACATGCGTGCAGGCTCACATATATGAACACCAACATTTCCTCTTTGTTAGCTTTATGGGGAGGTGCAAGATGAGCATTACCCCTTGACTCTGAGAGTAACTTGGGTAATGGAAATGCATGTTCAGCGCTTTATTGAATATGCTTCTCAAAATGACACACAGTGTGACAGGCGCATGCACACACACAAAACCACGAGATTTGACCATCGCTTTAGAGTTCTGGGGTTTTGGGCCATGGTCCAAGACTCCTCACAGAAACACAGGAAATGACATTTCCTACGTTTTGCAGGACACACAGAGAAATAGAGGGAGAGGGAGAGGGAGAGAGAGGGAGAGAGACAGTCAGCGAGAGAGTGAGAGAGAGAGTACTGGGAGAGTGAGTGGGAGTTTCTAAGTGGGAACAGAACATTTACTGTTTCATATTACACAGAAAAAAGGAGAAAGAGGAGAAGAGTTAATGGTGGGTAAGGGCTCTGGTGGGTCGTGTAGTCAGGCTCTGTTTTGAATGTGGCTGCTTGTGTAAGTGCTGTGCAGTTGTCTGGGTTTATGGATTCGCTGACTGTGGAAAATGTACTTCTCTATAGTGGTCCTTGTCCTGACTAAGGCTCTGGTCACAGGTAAGTTTACCTTGTTTACAGCAGTATAAACCAGTAAGAATGCGAGTGAGCAGGCAAGAAAGGAAGAAAGAAAGAAAATGTGTCTAAGTTGACCTAAAATCTAACGTACACCACTGTGAAACTGTAAATTTTGAGTTTGTTATGAAATTTTGGCACGAAAATCATGTCAAACATACAAGAGTAAACACTTCCTATTACTCATTGTTTCTACAACAAACAAAAGTTGCAAGTACAATAATCTTTAGCAATATTAACGTAGCAGAAGGTCTGTTGAAAGCTTTGTTTAAAATGAAATCGCTCGGAGAGTTAGGTTCGTTCTATGTGATCAGAGAAAACTTCAGTATAATTTGTATTCTATAAAGTGGCATAAAGTGGATCTACAACTCCTATTTCCTGCCCTGTAATCTTTTGGTTATGTTCGGTTTTGTGTTATGTTGGTTTGAGTCCCTGTTGCTGCTTTTGTTGTCACATTAAATAGTGGCGCACAGACCCTGAGGGAGATTTCCCAACTCACACAGCAACAAACAAACAAACAAAAAAAAAAAAAAAAACAGCAAGGCAGCCCAGATGTTCCCTGTTATCCTGTCGTGTTTCTCTTTGCCTGTTTCGGAATGTACCGTCCTGAAGATGAATGTCTCCCACCTGTAGATTCTCTTTGCCTGTCTGATCACACATATTGTGTCCAGACACCATGTCTCCTCTAGACAGACCTGACCCAGCTGGCAGCAGAATAAAACACGAGTACCTCCAGGCTGGTCTAGTTTTCTTTCCTCTTATGCCTTCTAGATATTATGAACTGAATTCCCATCCACTGATGGAATGCCATATATATATATAAGTAGAACCAGCGTGAGCTCTAACACCATAAATCCCAGTGGGCACTGTGGGTGTGCATAGAAAGTTGCTTTGTCTAAATGCCACAATTATGTTCAAATGGGAGGAAATCAAACATCTCGCAAAAATGAACCCAGACATTCTCCATGTGGGAAACATTACCAACTGTTAATTACTAATTTAAAAAGCAGGGAGGAGTCACTCACGCTACCAGATCTTTGCACTCTTGTTTGGAAAAAAATAATATTTTATGGTTTGGTTTGTGTTATTGTGTCAGAGGGTGCAGTACACGCAGCGCAGTGCGGCACACAAAAACAAAAACTACATTTAAAAAAGAATAAATAATGATGTCAGCTGTTCATATTGCCTGTATTGTTTGTGTCTCTTGTCAACAGAGGTATGTCACGCCCTGAATGTGACAGTGACCCCTGGACCTGTTGTCATGGTAACAGAGAAAGACAACTTGACCCTGTCCTGCCTGGTATCTCAGAGGAAGAGGAGCAACAGCGTCCTCATCCTTCGCTGGTTCTTCTCTCCTCTTGCGGCTCCTACTCTCGCGCCTCCTCCCCCCTCTCCATCCCCCTCTCCATCCCCCTCTCCTCCCCCTGCTCTCGAGCCCACTCAGTTCCTGATTGTAAAGATGGGCATAAAGAAAATTAAGATTTACGGGAACTACACCCGTCGTTTCCCCCAGTCAAAGTTCCGTCTGCATGAGGAAACGGAGGGAGAGCTGTACCGGCTGCGGATATTCAATGTGACAGGGACGGAGCAGGGTTTCTACACCTGTAAGGTTCAGGAGATCCGCAAACACAGAAACACATGGAGAGCATCGTCCAATGGTACCAGCACCACACAGCTCACAGGTAACTGAAGGTGTACTTGAACACATTGTGCTCTTCGTGTGGATAGACAAGACAAGCTGCTTTTCTTTTTCTTTTTTTTTTTTAAATTAAGCATGTTAGCCAAGTGCTGAGGGGTTTGAGGTCCTTTCTCCACAAGCATCCTCCCTGTCTAGGTGTCCTTGATCAAGATGTTGAAGCTCTGCAGCACTGGGGCTGTGTCCCCTGGTGGAGGGCAAGTCAAAAGTGAATTAGGCAGTGAAACATCAACAAAAAATATTAGTGTTTCTAGCTTTTTGTTAGATCAAATGCAAGAGAATTTATTAACCTTCGCTTAGTTCATGCAGGCAAGTACAGAAAAAGAAATTTGCGCAGAGCTCTCTAATACTTTTGCTTTTTTTTTTTTTTTTATACCTTTGCGCAACCCTGGTCACTGACAAGAGAGGAGCAAATGTAAGGCAAAGGGGATTTCTGGTGCTATTACTCTGAAAATGCTTTCCATGGAATTCTCCTTTCCAAGGAATCCCCTCACAGCCGCACACTATCAGTGGAGGCATGCTGTCCATGTTATCTGGCAATAGAAGTGACAGATTAAATGGAAGAGCAACAGTTTTTATTGAAGGACCAAGGGCAAAGAGAAATGTGCAGCTTGTGTTCTTTGACTCTAGCTGCGCTATTCGCTCTAAGTGGAGCACTATATGTGTTTGAGTGTGACCCCAATCCTCTGGCATTTCCATCTCAAAACAATGAGCTCACACAGCCAAACCACACTCAACAATATCACTCTGTGTGTTTGAGCATGAGGAGCAAAAGGTAGAGTGTTGCTGAGCTGGCCACGTTCAAAAACTCTGAATTACATGACGTCAGCATTCTGGGTTCACTTTTATGCAGGCCTCAGGAGAAAATTTACTGGAGAATTCAGCTGCAGTGGAACTTATTTAGTCCGTGCCAAGGTTCCTGCAGAAATCAACAATAAACAACCTGAGCAAATCTGGTTAAGAACTAATTTGAATCACATGCAGCAATAAATACTTCTTTATACAGAACAATCTTTTACCTGATTGAACTGGATTGACTGCTGGGAAGCCATCTGTCACTGTTGGCTGCACACATTTAAGGGGCTATAGGTGTGGCTACACCTGACTGGGTTGCGCAGGTTACCTTTCGCTAGTTGTATGCCTAGAAGTTGAAGTCAGACTGAGCCATCTGACAACGCCCTGCCCTATATTCAGGGCAATGTCCCACTAAGGAAGCCACACAACCTCAGGCATCTCCGACATGCATCGACCGCAGAACCAGAAACACAAGAGCTGACATTATACGGGTAAACAAAGAGAAAGCAAAGTTCTACTGTAACTGTAATCCAGGGAACCCCTCAGTCCGCAGGTTTCAGTCTGCAGATCTCAGAGCAAAGGCTACACCCCACGGAGATCACTGGGCCTTAGTCAAGAGGTTTTGCACAGAGGGGAGATGGTTCGTCTTCTCCCATATCTCTAAAATCTCACTTCTTTCAGTGGATGATTCACTTTTTTGAATCCCGCCTTCACAGCTGGACTGTGGGAAAGCAGATGAACATAAATCTTTATTTTATGGGTTTTTGGCTCTTCATGAAAACCTTTTTTCATAAACTCCTCCTCTGTGTGTACCTCCCTAACAGCCAACCTGTTAACCTCGGGCATCTTACACTAATCAGACGCAGGGTTTAGCATGTGGCTAACCACACTGTGAAGGTCATATGTGCGGTCCACTTACATTGACTGCTTACGGCTCACATTACCAAAAGATGCCTGTTACATATAGCCTGTCGCCTCAACAAATGAGGGAGCCCCGGCGACAATTTGTCTTTTCCTTAGGCAGACATTACTTGTACTTTCATGGTAAACTGTGGGTGGACAAAATAATAAAACACCGCAGACTGGCCCTCTATAATTACAGTAGCATTGAATTTACACAACTGAAAAAAAATTATACATTTAAGATTTTGAAAAGAAAAACATACTGAAGGGCTCATGCATTGCATTGCACTTTTGTAAAGCATCCCTGTTATGTCTATAATCAAACTTGTTTTTTAAGGCTTACTCCTGGGTACTGGATACATATTTTAGAAAACATCTAATTGAACACTGGCCACAGTATCTGGAAAAAACGCATCACTTGTGGCGCATTATCGAAAGTGTATCTTGTAAACCTGATCGCTGATACATCTGATACAGTTTTTGTTGCCGCTTGGTCACAACACAAAAGCCATTGTGTTGCTCCCTGATATTAATTAATGGTCTGGAAACAGGCTGGAAGTCAATTAGAGTTAACACCTTATCATTTCTTATTAATATGTTTATCAACCTGTGTTTAAAAGACGTATTAAAATCTCATTATGGGGAGCAGGGAGACAAAGTAATTTATGTACATAGCCTCTGTTCACTCTCCTTGTCAAATACCCCTGACCTATACACAGCCCATCATTCACTGGCACATACCGACCACTTTTTTATTCATTCTCTTATCACACATTTTAAAAAATAAAAAAAAAATTTAAAAAAAAGAACTGCAACATTAAACAATTGTGAAGTGACCAACAAAAGGAAGTGGAGAAGCAGAGCAACAGGGAACCCCCCAAACACTGTCCAAGAACTGCACTGCAGCCAGGCCTGTGTGTTGATCGTGTGTGTCTGTGTGTGTGTCTGTGTGTGTGTGTGTGTGTGTGTGTGTGTGTGTGTGTGTGTGTGTGTGGTGGGTTTGGCTGATGCTGCAACAGACTCTCCCTTCATGACAGCGGTTTTGATATTTCTGGAAACCAGAAATGTCAGGCTGTCTGCTGTGTTGGTTCAGTGCCCTCAGACAACAGCAATTTACAAAGATTTTTTTTGTCTGGGCACAGTTTTCTGATTTTGCTGACCTTTTTTTTTTTTTTCTTTCTAACAATTGTTTCTCCAGTGCACTTTACTCTTGAGGATGGTAGCAGTGAAGGACTGTGGCGTTTATTTGCAGGTACCTCTTCACTTTACCATATACAAGTTTGATAAAGCCACTGTGCCGATGATTTTTCTCTAAGATTATCATCTGTCTGTGTTGTGAAGATGTGTATCTGTGCGCTGTGCTGATCTGCTCACTGGGCCTGTTGTCCATCTTCCTGTTCACGCTGGTTCTCACTTGCCAGTACTTTCACAGAAGACACAGACTCAAAGGTAAATAGCATCATTTGTTTTCCTACAGTAACTTCACTTTTGTAACTTTATATTTTCTATGCAAAACAAACCCTGGACGTCTTTGTCGACATGATTTTTTTTTTTTCTTTCTACAGCCAGTTACCTCTTGGTCAAATGTCCAGAAAGCAGGTACAGTATGCTGTAAAAATAGTAATGAAACAATTAATTAACAAGGATTAACTGCCCATATTTTATTTTATGAAAAACATAAAGCATGCTATTGGACAATGTGCATAATCGATTAATGGATAAACGAAAGCGTTAGTTGTAGCTCTAATTACAACTCCTCTGCTCCATACAGCTCAGGAGAAACTGTAACCAGCTCCATCAGTTCCTCCAGTTCCTCCCCAAGAGCGCAGAGGAAAGACATAAGACAGAAAACTAACAGAAGAGTCACAGTAACACCACCTAAACTACCTGAAGAGCCACCGCCGCACATACCAGCCAAAGGTGAAGTGACATTTTGAGAGCAGGATGTGACTTTTTAATTCTTTAAAAAAAAGGGTCATTAGGCCAGTGGTTCCCAACCTTTTTAGCTCCAGACTCCTCATCACCTGCTATGGCCTCAGTGTAGGGATGAATTGGAAGAAGTATGGAGTGTTTTTTCACTTAAAAGATTTGATGGTGTTTTAAAGGCCTGGAGAGGCAAAAGTGTCCAGTATTTCAATAATTCAAGAAAAGTCAGAAAAAGAGCCAACCCCCTCAGACCCAAGCTGGGAACCACTCAATTAGGGTGTCAATATATTTTATGCAGGAAAATAAAATGGACTGAATTCTAATATGAACATCCAAGATGAGACGCTTTTACAATCTAATGTGTTGGTTCAGAGGGAGGACAGTGGCTCAGAAGTTAATAGTGTCATCTCGCAGCGTGGAGGGACCTGGTTCAAATCCCAGTCTTTGTATCTTTGTATGGCACTTGAGTTTCCTCTTAAATTCCAAACACATCGGAGGCATTAGAGTCACGGGGGGCTGAGGGAGGCCCCAGCCCCCCGTGATGCTTAGAAAAGGAATTAACGGGTAAAGGAAACAATATTAAATGAATGCATCCAGCAAGTAAAAAAGCAGAAAGTGATATCTCCAGCATAATTCAATTTTCCGTGACAGAAACAGCAGCAGAGAGACTGGGATACCAGCAGAAAACAAACTGAGGATGAAACTTTAACGCTGTATTTAGGTAAAATCCTGCGTATTGTCTGAGGACAATTCAACACTGACACTGGAAATGGCAGAATGAAGCTCTTACTTCTCTTATAAGCTTCCCTTTGACTATGTTTAATATAAAGTGGTTGCGAAGGATGATTTTGACTTCAATCACACATTTGTATTTGTGAATTCATTCCTCCTGGCTGCTGTTTTCAGTCAATTAAGGTTGTATCTGTCTTTCAGTGCCTGTTGCTGCAAAGAGACCTCAAAAGCCCAGAAGGTTAAAGACTCAGCCAAGAAGATCTGCTGCCGTAAGTCACCTTGTTGTCACCCATCACACAAGCTCAGTTATTCCTATGCCCACTACTGCCATAACACCATTATTGAAACATATGCATTTAATGTATTTGTTAAAATGTATTTATTAACATTTTGAAAAGATGTTTTTTTTTTTTCATGCAGAGTTGTTATTGAGATATGCACAATAGGGAATTTGTCTCATGACTGCATGATTGTCTACAGGAGTTTATTGCCGTCTCTTCATTCAGTTATGAGCTTGATAATTCTATTTAGCTTTATTGCTTCTCAAACACAATTATTTATTTAGAGTGCTTCATTGGTTTTATATCTACAATAAAAGTGTCAAACAAATATATATACAGAAGAAAACTACTCAAACTAAGGATCATCATCAGTGCCTCTGCTGATGCCGTTCGTGTGATTTTGTAGTGAAATGAAGTTGTGAGCATTTCTTTTGCACGCACATACTGATTGGATTAGTGTAACTAGAAGGATCTGAGGACGTTGGATAGGAGTCCCATTGTATCAAATGTTTGTTGAGTAAACTGAATGTTCCAAGAGGTCCTGCAAACCCTGTAAACACATACTTTCTGCAGCTGAGAAGCACTATTGTGATGTTTACTACGGAAAGTGGAATAATACTACTGTTTGCTGTGAAAGATTGTATAGAGACAAGACACATACACTCCCTACATACATTTCTTATTTTTTTTATGGGGAAATCTGAAATGTTTATATTGACTTTGCAATACTTTCCCCTCTTGCCTTATCTCTGAGCTAAATTCCTTCCAAGTTCCTCTCATCCTTTCCTTCCCTCCCTCCTCTAGCCTCGAGTATCTCAGGAGGACAGTCTGACATACGCAGAGCTGGAGCTGGTCAGACCGAGGCCGGAGCCCCAAGCCTCCTCCAGCCCGGACCCCACACCCTCAAGCCCGGACACTGTGTACGCTCAGATCCTCTTCCAGGAGAAACAGCTGTAAACAAAGCAGCTTGGTACCTCCGAAAGTGAGGGCAGAGATTCAGCTCTCCGAACTGAACTGAGCGGCATCAAAAAGGACTATATTTATGAACTATCACTATGGCATTTAGCATTTGTTTTTTGGCTGTAAGTACGCTACAACTGTCGGCAAATGAGGCTTTTGTGTTTCCTCTGTGCAGTCCCATTCCAGCACAGCAATTTTTGGGTCTTATAATTCTGTTGTTTAGTTTGTTGGCATCGCTGGCCTGTGAGCCAGATGTTTATAAGAATGCTCTTACTGGTAACTATTCTGTATAAACTCAGGAGACTGTGTGGAAAGAAACTGTTGTCCAGGCTCTCTTGCTGCAGTGTCATAAGGCCACTCAGCCTTTAAAAATGCATTTATAATTACAGTACTAATACACAAAATGAATAAATATATGCCTGGGTCTGACATTCAGAGAGTGCAGCCTTTGATTCTTATAAACGCTGTTTTTAATTAACTGTTGAACTGCACTTTGTCAGATTTTTTCGGGGGTCACACAAGCAAGATCTGTTTGAGACGACAAAAGAAAAACACCACCAAAATATTACAAACAGCTGTGGTGCATTCAGCGTCTGACATGAGCCGCAGCACAGACTGAGAAATGAGAAATGAATGACTTCTGTAATGTATTAAGAGAACACAACTGTTTTCTTCTTTGGCGGAGAGTTCGATGAGCAGATCACACGCATCTGTCTGATAAGTGTAAGGCTACAGCCAGCGGTCGTTAGCTTAGCTTAGCATTAAAACTGAAAACAGGGGGAAGCAGCTAGCCGGGCTCTGTCCAAAAGGTAAAAAAAAAAGCTCCAACTAGCACCTCTAAAGCTAACTAATGAAAACATGATGTCTCCTTTGTTTTATCCATCTAAAAAGTGTAAAAACATCAAGTTGCAGTTTTACAGGGATTATGTAGGGGACAAACAGAAACTGCACAGGGAGTCTTCTGCCTCTGATTTCTCAGCGGCTCAGACATAAACAGCAAACATGGATCCTGGAAGCGGCATTACGCTCAAGTACCCAGGAAAGGTGAAGGGTGTAGGCCATTTTGTGAAGGTCAGTGTGTGGAAAAAAAAAAAAAAAAAAAAATGGGATGAAGAAAGAGGTGCACGGAGAAAGAGAATGATGCACATCCACACCCATCTCTCTGAGTGGGAGAGATCGAGAGAGAGACCATCATCCCCCACAGTTCAGACTCACTGACTAGGATGAACCCGCTAATGACTACATTTATTCAAATTAGACTAATTGTAATCATGGTTAATAATTAGCTTTACAGTGCATTATAATTGGGTTAGGCTACAAGATGGTTCTGCCTAGGTGCAATAATTTATTTGATTTAATTATTCTGAGGAACCCAATGGTTTGACATTTCATATCATAAAACCAGCGGTGTAGAGAGAATGGAGATGGCCGTTGTCTTTAGAGAAGGTCATTGCTCGCTCTCTGGGAAAATTATGAGGACTATTTTCCACTCTATTAAGCTACTCCACTTAGCACAATTAGCCACACACACAAAGGTTAAAGAGAGAGACCTCTTCCTTTATGACAGAGAACAGTGGTGCATGTGCATGAGGGAGCAAGCGAGACGCAGAAAGAGAACGAGCCTCAACAATCTCGACAATCTAACATAATTTAAGATGGTAAGTTATTTATTGGAACATTAGTGCATTGATGTGGTGAGTGTCAGCATTGTACTTTTCCACTGAAAGATGATGATCAATGTTTAGAAAATCTCACACAGTCCCCCTTCAAATGGGTCAGTTTTTCCCAAGAGTGTGTCATCGAGGCCCTGCCGTGATTACAAAGATTAAAACAGTCTGATGTGGCTAAAAAGGCACATCTGTCCTTGGTTCACCATAAAAATGCACACAAAAAGCTGTGACAAGCAGAACGGATATCCCAACAAGACCCAAACACATTTTACATCATCCACAACACACACACAAACTACACATGATCACAGTAAACTTGTGGAGGGGAATGGTATAGGAAGATTTAAAAAAAAATAAAAGTCAAATACTCATAAATGCCACATTACAATGCAAATTGAAAAAGTGAAAAAACAACAAAGGAAGTCCAGGAAACTATTCACAACTAACTAAACATCCTGAATTGTTCATACCACAAACATTTACCAAAGCAAAACACTTCAACCTCATAGTGTAAAACGCTGACATGTGTGCAGTAGTTTTCAAAGTATTGAACGCTTGATGTGCAATTCATGAGAAAAGGAACTGCTCCAGTCCTACAATACTAGTAGAGAGCTGCAGCTCTCAGGGAACATTGGCTGTGCCTGCACACGCCGGGTCATCATTCACAAAATTCCTGTTGCTTTCAGCTTAAAGCTGCCCAGTTCAGTCACAGGTTTCTGCTGTGGTCCCTAGTTAGCTCTGCCAGAAGCCCGGAGCTAACTTATTTTTAAGAAATGGTGTGTGGTGAGTGTTTTCCAATATTTCTCTCATCCAAATCAACCAAGCAGTTCTGGGGAATTTGTCCTTCCGCTTTCACCTGTATGAATCCGAGATGAAGTAAAAAAAAATAAAATAAATTAAAGTCCTAATGCCAGTCATAATCAAAATGACAGACTCGCATGAGAAGATTTAGACAAATGACCATGAACAGTTTTATTCAAATTTGTTGAAATTCAGTATTTACAGAAAAAAAGAGGGAATTAAATACTAAAGTAGACGGTAAAATATTGTCTGAGACTTGAATGTATCAAATATTGTAACACTTGTATCCCTGAATGCACACACAAAACAGTGATGGACTTCCTGTGTCAGTCTCTCTCTGAGAGGATAGAGGCTGTATGGAAATGGAGGCTGAAGGCATGAAACTGCTCAAACATTGCCACCTCTCACTCACAGGTCCAGGTGAAAACTCTGCCCCAGGCGTCGCCCGCCAACAGAGTAGCATGGCTCCTACACAGGAGAAAGTAATGCAAATGTATTCTGTTGTAAAGCATGCAATAGTAGAAAAAACGAAAACGAGTATGTGATTCAGAGTTGTAGAGAATTCAGCCAATATTCAGTTAGCTCTTGAAGTGTACAGTATTAGTATCAAAATATTTAACCAGGGACTAAATCCCCACCTCTCTTGAGTTTGTGCATGATATTAAGGTATTTACTATACCTGGACATGGCCAGAGCTGTGATGGCTGGATTTTTCTTGAAGCGGCGTTGGGACACAGCCTGACTTCTGTTCAGCTCTTGACACAACACCAGATGTCTCTCCCAGCCTTTAACCTGGCATGAGCTACTCACTGTGGATACATCATAAGAATACATCAGCCTCCACTTATTACTGAATCACAGGGCAGGTGTCCACTCTCTCTATAACTCTGACCCAGTGGTCCCCACAAAAAAAATGTTCCTCTGCTTTAACACTTTGTTTATCTGCGGTCAGCAGGCTGTTAAAGGGAGAAAAATCCCTCAAATATAAATGTTTCAATGTTACGTAAAGACTTGTCTCAATGTAATTTGCAAAGCATAATACTCCTATGAGGTGACGCGAGGCTGTAACCAATGTATGCCAAATTGGATCTGGGTATTATTGCTTTCTAAATTATACACGCACACACACGTCAGCAGAATTACTCATCAGTGTTTACTGCCTCTATGTTTAATAACTTTATAACAACATAATTCCAGCTAGCCCTAACGCTAGTGAGGGATGGGGTAAGCATTATAATCTCTCATCTGGAAATCATGCTGTCTAGCTCTAAGATGAGCGGTTATAAATAATCATCTCACACTTCAGGATTTATCTAATTAGTTAGTGATGGGTTTCTTTTTGAGACATGAAACTCTTTGAGCAGCTGCATTTTAGTCAGTCTCACAGTTGTGCTACTGTCAGCCACTCCCATTATCTGTGTTGTTATAAATACAGCACCTACATGCATATCTGATCCTACTGCCAGTAACATTACCGTCTCTCTCTGTTCGGTCTTGCCCTGGGGACACAGGCTCTTCTGGAGGGCCAGGTAATTGTGTTCTGGTGTACTCTGTCTTCCATATCTGTATGAGAGACACATAACGAGTTGCAAAATCAGACATAATTCAACATAATAACAAAACACACTCACATACGCACCAGCACGCGCACACACCCCACTCAAGGTAATAATAAAGTAATAATACCATTTGTGTGTGTGCTGTGCATGTGGCATGGACACCCACTCCCAAGTGAAGCCTAATTTGGAGTTTGCTGCTTTGATTGCAGAGAGGCATCATGTGTTTATATTAATCCTAGGCGTAAACAGTTACACACACACACACACACACACACACACACTCAACCCATATGCTGATATTAATACGTTGATGGACATCCAAGCCGCTATCTGCAAAGCTAATGCAAAAGTAGGGACTACACAGAGCAACCTCTCCTCCCTATGTTCAAGTCGTACAAAGAGAAAAAAAAAAAAAAAAAATCACCTTTATGATGCCATCTGCACAGCCAGTGACGATTACGTTCCTGGCGTCCCACTCGTGTCGCTGTGTGAAGCTTACACACAGAATGTCTGCCTGAGGCCCACAGGAAGTGTCAGTGCAAGTCAACAGCTGACCCCTCATGGTCCACAGGTAGAGCAGAGGTCCCGCACATGACGCAATCTCACCCTAGAAAACAGCAACATGGTGTTGACACCCATGTGCGCACAAATATACAGAGATGCACAAAAAAGGCAAAACACACACAAAGAGGATACGCATGCTGTCAACAATAAGAATCCTCCCTTCCTCATGCTGTCAGCTGAATGAACAGTGTGCCAAAAATTACACAGAACAAAAGAAAGGGAGGAGAGAGATTTTGAGAGGAGCGAAGGTAGAGAATTACTGAGAGGATGATTAAGGAGGTGGACTTACGGTGAGGTCATTGATAGCCAGTGCAGAGACGCCGGTTGTGTGTCCTGCTAACTGGGTGATGTAGCTTAGCTCTTCCATATCCCACAGGATACAAGTGAGGTCACGGGAGCCACTTACTATCAAGCTGTGGACCTCCGACACCGCCAGACATGTCACTGAATCTGTGTGACCGTATAACGGCTATGAGGAAAAATTGGGTCAGTGTTATTCTGAATGTGTGTATACATGACTATGTTTACCAATACACTCTGGATGTTACTGTTAAATCTCTGGAGCAAACAAACACAGAGACAAACGAACCTGTCTTAGTTTCATGTGAGAGAGTTTGTCCTTGTTGACTGCTACATCCCACACACACACCGGGGAGCTGGTTCCTGCGGTGATGACGGTCGTCGGGTTGGGACAGGCTGCGCACAATGTCGCGCCCCAATCACATAAACTCTCACACACAGCAAAGATCTAGAGATGGACATACATAGAACCGTCATGACATGGTTTATGTGTGTTTGCATAAAGTGAATGAGTTTATGGATATGATACTGATTAGCTGTTGGTGTGTGTGGCTTGACCCAAACCCAGTGAGATGCTTCATATGTATGAGATAAAACTGGATAAAATTCAGTTTCCGCAAATGTGTTTAACACTGATACAGAGCACTTATCAATAAAAGGGAGTAAAAGTTGTATGTTGTTATAATATAATGAATTTATCAATCCAATTCTCACATTTAAAAACAAGTCCATGCTTCATGGATGTGCAATGTGGGCCTCCACAAGATTTGAAATTGTCTCATTTCAATTTGATTCATGCAACTAGGTGGACCTAGAGGGTTGTGTGAAATTGAATGTAAAATTAAACTACTGTGTAACACCACACACACCTTCTCTGTGGCATAGTTTCCAAAGGCACAGCTGTTGTCTGGGAAGCCCCAGCTGAAGAAGCAGGTCGACAGAGGGGACAGGAGGACCCGGTTTCTCTCCAGGACCAAGACCTCTTTTTCCAGACACAGTATTTGACCCACTGGGCCTCTTGTCAGCTCTGCAGAGGGGTTTACAGTGTTATTGAGCACGGGGCACCGTGAGTAAAAAGTTGAGAAAGAAAGTAATTGGGTGCTTTTTTTTTGCTTTTTTTTATATAAAAGAAAATTGTCAGTTATACAATATGCACCTATAAAAAGTAATGGTGACCTCATTCTGCCTTTTGTGTACCTGAATAAACTTGCCTGGCCAAATAAAGGTAATGGCTGTTCAGAAACATCACATTAAAGAGTTTGGTAGCTCAGTAAACTTGTAAAGAATTTCATTAAACTGACCACAGAAAACTGGGCAATTAAAACAGCTATTCCCAGGTTACAAAAAGCTGAGCAAGACTCTCTCCTAGGGGGACACCATCATCCTGGAAGTTGTACGTGCGTGTGTGCGCGTGTGTGTGTGTGTGTGTGTGTATATGTGGGCGAGGCAGTGAAAGAGCGGCTGTAATTGTGCCTGTAATTGACCTGTACATGCAGGAACAGGCAGAAATCATTATATCCTTTCACCAGTTCTGCTTCTAAAATCCCCAGAAAGAACTCGTGTCTGCATTAGTCTTAGTGTTCCTCCTCCTATTCATCTCTATCTGCTTATTGATCAGATCAGACACTCTAAGATTTAATATGAAATGTAATATGCAGGAATCTCTCCCTGAGCATTCGCAGATTCATCTCCTCTCCCTCAGTGGGCCTGTAGGGATATTCAGATTATTAAGTAGGGCTCAGCGGAAGAGTCATCTCCATATTGTAGCTCTAACAGATAGCTCCTTCTACTTCTTCCATAGTGTAAATTAATCTATGGACATTCTCGCTCTATTTCAATGATTCCCTTGAGACCTGGGTGTATCTTGTATATAATAATTGACATCAAACGGTGTGAAATAAAATAAAGGTGGAACAATATACAATAATGCCAAATACAGATGACTATAATTGATTGAATTTAGTTTACTCAGCAGAAAATAGCTTTGTTGATTCAGTTGTTTGATATCCATTGTTTACACGGTTATATTATAATACTTTAATTTCAGACCTTCATTTAAAGGAATAGTTTGACATTTTGGCTGAGACTATGCTAAATATGAAGCTACAGCCAGCAGCTGATTAGCTTAGCTTAGCATAGCATAACGACTGGAAACGGGTGAAACAGACAGCCTAGCTCTATACAAAGGTGAAAAAAATATCCGGCTACCAGCCCCTCTAAAGCTCACTAAGGAATATGTTATATATATGTTTAATACTGTATGGAAAAATAGTGTAAAACCAAGCTTTAAAGGTGCTGGTAGCCGGTGTCCACCTGCTTCTAGCCTTTGTACTAAGATAAGTTAATTGACTACAGGCTGTGGCATAAAGTGCACAGACATGAGAGTGGTATCAATTCCTTTAAGATTAAGATAATTGAGGTCCCTCTTTTATTATCTGCCTGTACCTCTGAATGGCTGCACAGTGGTCTTCAGTTTATCCAGTTTGAAGAAAAATGGAGTTGGATGGGGTGGTGTTGATCCTTCTTTCTTAGAGCCACTGCGAGGTGGATGTGGTTTGGGGAAGAGCTATGGAAAAGAAGCAGGTGATTCTCAAAGAATAATTATTTTAAAAACAATATGACACACCTACATGCAGAAAGTCTTTTCTGCTCCCCAAGCCAATTCTTTTTACCTGTTTGGGAACCTGGCCAAAGTTGCTGACGTATCCCAAGATTGTGCTCCTTATGAGGGGGTCCTTAGAATTCTGCCGACCTCTCTGGGCGTAGAAGTAAGGATGGAACGTGTTGACACTTTCTACAGCAGCTGGACCTTGTTGCCGATACCCAAAAATGAGGTCGATCCACAGGTGGAGGTGGGAACTCACATAGTCACTTTCCAACACCTAAGGGAAACAGTGCAGGAGATTGTTGCACAAACTAAGACCACCTAGTCAACTACCATTACAAAACTACTATGCTGCATTATGCAGCAGTGCAATGAAGCAATACAGAGGTATGCAGTGCTCATTGTTATTACAGTGAGACTAAAACCATCAGTCAAACTCTTAAAATGAGAGTTTAGAAAAACAAAAAAACTTATAGCAGAATGCACAACCAATCAAATTATTCAGGTACTGTATGATTTCTTCCAAAAGTCAATTTAGAAGTCTGGAACAGCAGGAAGCTGCACAGCTGGGTTATGAGCATATCTTCATGTTAGAATTAAAGAATGATTTCAGTAAAATTACACAGAGATTGGTTTTGAAGAGTTAATAAGGAAAAGTGGGCATTATGACCAGCCATACCCTGCACCCATTCTTAATAAACCCATCCTGGAATAACCGAAAACTAAAAAAAAAACAAAAAAAAAAAAAAAACATCATAAGGAGGATATATTGTCCTCAGTTAATTTGTCTATGGAAGAAAAAACAATCTTCTAAAGTCACTAATTTTATGAGAATGCTAGGCAATATGAGTAGTTCAGTAGATTACAGAGTGATAACCATCATAGTTGCCCCAGGAATGGAAAAAGGGAGGGTCACACTCTGAAGAAATCAGACCAACAGAGAGGAAAAGAGCAGAGTTATACAATAACCCCACACAGGGAAGGAGAAGAAAGAGCTGAGAAAAGAGAGAGAATATTCAGCCCATAAACAGCTGGCAGAAATAATGGCATTATGAAAAAGACTGTCTTGTGCCTGCCCTGAATAGTGTTAAATAGGCTTGTTGTCCTTCATCATCTGTCATCTCAACTTCTTTGCCTTTTCATGCAATTTCTTGATAAGAAAAACAACTGCTCCTTATATTTGAAAACAGTCAGTACTAAAAGAATTCAACTGAACCAAACTCAGTGGCACAAGATGGCCTTTAGAGAATATCACGAATTTGACAGTGGCTGTTGTGAATAAGATCTGTCTCTTATACTGTGGTAGAAAGAATGGAGACAAATAAATTGGCAGCTACCAGCACTGTTACAGTGGATACTTATACTACTTTTAAGATACTAAAACAGTGCATTTTCTGTGTACATACATCTGCTAGTATTGACAAACATTATTAGGTCTTATGGGAAAGCTCCCTGTATGTAACAGGCCGGACTGGCCAATTGTAATGGACAGGCGTGGTGGGGTCGGGGGTCACTGACCTCTCGATGGATTCTAATGAACTCCTGGGGGTCACCTTTCGCCCAAGGAGGCAGCTCCACATCTCCCAGAGCAGTACCATCCTCCAAACAACCTACGAAGATATGGACATACAGTACATACAGCATTCTGGGTCACATCACATCACAGTGAGGGCACTATGGAGCAATGTTTTGATGAGTGGTTCCCCGTTTTGTTTGTTTGTCAACTTGCACATGCATGAGGACACGCATGTACTGTGCGTGCATTAGCACCTGTGTTATGTGATACCTTTAGAGGATAAGGCTGGTGATATTGTATTTCTTTAAGACCAAACCCAAAATAAAGTGTACTAAAAAGTATTGGCTGTGTAGCCTGAAACAAATACAGCTAATTCCTCTGTGGCACACACCTCCATTGTTGTCCAAAAACTATTAAAAACACATCAATGACCCAGATGGTTGAAATAGGTGATATGTTTCCTCATTACAATGAACATGTGCACTGTAGTTTATCTTATCATTTTTATTTTTTTCAGCCCCAAATACAACATCCTGCTGCTGTAAATGCTCATTAGACCATCTCTTAATATGAAAATAATGAAAATAGTCCAACAACTTCACTATTTACTCTTGTACTGTATGAGTAACATTTTCTAAAAACTACACTACCCAGATCAAATGGGCTTGGGGCTGAAAGCCACAGACAGGGTAAGAAAGTCAGAAAGTACTCAGAGAAAGACACGTTGCTGGCTTTGGTGTGGACAATAAGAAAGATAAGAATAATGCTAGCCTAATCCTTTGAGCGCATTACTAATACAATTGTGTGCACAAGGCAAATATGTTAACAGGAAATTCATACTTTGAGTCATTCACTTAGATATACAGAGGATGATTTTTGAGTCTGACCCAGCTGGATGTGGTTAGAGTTGAGCAGGAAGTCGGACAGGTAGAAGAACTCTGGCATCAGCTCTCTGACATCGCCCATGTTGTCTCTGGAGGCCGACTCCCACTCCTTCTTTACACTGTGAAACATCCGCTCCGGGATATCAAACCCTCCCTGTCCGGGAGACGAGGCACAACACTGTCAGATCTTCTGCACACAGTTGAACCAAACTTTGCAACAGGCATATTACTAAAGTAGTCTGCATGATTCTGTGTAGTGAACTATATTTTTTTATTCTTCATTGTATTATGTAAGGGGGAAAGATTTGCTATTTGAAGAAAGCTTTTCATCTTTCTGTAAAATTCCATAATCTATAACGGAAATCTCATGAGAGAGAATGTAATTTAGAGTAAAACAATTACCTCAATGAATGAAAATAGCATATATACTGGTAAACTCAGTTAGAGATGAAAATTCAGTTATGGATATTACTACACACCCGTTACACGCTACAGAAGACAAAAAGGCACTGTAATGCACCAGACTAACATTTTTATTGCTTTATTCTGACTATCAAATGCATGCCTTTTCATTCTAATCAATTGGAAGCAGCATCATAAATTGGTAACATCTGTGGCTATTTGCATTGGCTTCTTTTTGATGCTTTCTGTAATTATTTGCATATATATTGAAATCTCCCTATAATCTGCTTCCATACCAAAAGCAGCACTGAAAGAGGGTCTGGAGTGCTGAAAATAGCTCATATTAGAGTCATATTATTAGCAAGATTACGTTCGAAAATAAAAAATGACAAAGTGATGAACGTCAATGGGCATCTGGAGCACTGGGTTTGCAGAGGGGCCTGTGGGTTAATGAACAGACTGAACAGACCGATACATTTCCTTAAGACAAAACCTACAGTGATCAGCAGTGATTACATTCAGGAAGTGATCCACCTTTATATCTTATACATCATACATTTATCACTTACTGTAATGTGTGTATACATGCATATTTGTATTCATGTGTGTAAGAGTATGCAGAGCTTCAGTCTATTAGATGAGCCATGAATTGATGCAACAAAAATGGCTGCTGTCAAAGGTTCAGAAACTCATCCAGTAAATATAGCATTTTAATATATATGATTCTAAGCTTTTATTATTGACCTCTCAATGAGCTGATAAAAAGTATTGTACTTTTGCATGTGATGGATGTGTTTATTGTTACGGTACAAACCAATAAAGTGGTTTCACACAGAGAAAAATGTGTATTCTTTCTATTCAAAGCTATTCTTAACTGCAGAAGTTTCTGTGGAAATGGGTTAGTCAGGCAAGTGACCGACATACCTATTAAGGTCACATCCAATGTGTGCTGTGAGCCACAGGATTTTATCTAATACCAGCTTATTGTTTCAAAGGGCAAAAAATGACAGTTTTCCATCTGTGAGTTTAGTCTGGATATTTTATTGCATTTCCTGGTGTTAAAGGCCTCACCTGCAGTGCCTGGAAAGTGTGTGAAAACGGCTCTATCCTGACAAGGAAGGACGCCACGATGATGGCTGAGGAGTAGTGGGTACAGTAGTGGCATCGTGCTGACAAATCTCCTAGAGAGTGAATCATTTTAAAAGGACACACAGTGTGCTGAATAAAAAGTACAGTGAATAGAATAGGTGAGAAGAATGAAGAGTGATAAGACGAACAGATACCTTCACCCTCGCTGTTCTCCACTTCTTCGTATCTCTGGATAAACATCTGCTTCCTTTTCTCTGTCTGAGCTCCCATTGGCTTAGACAGATCACGGAATGTCGCAGGATTTGAGAGATCAAGTGTCTATTGAGGAGAAAATACGATGGGATGAGGGTAAGGAGAAAATATACACACCACACAGAATATTCAATAGATGTTATACACATTCTACAATGGCTTGGTTTAACAAAAGCACTAACAGTTGTATTACCATGGTGCCTGAACTTCAATATAAAGGTTATCTGTGTTGTGTGAGATCCTACCTCTGACTGGTAGTCAGCTAGGACCCAAGGGAACACTGGATACTGCATCAGGTCATTGTATGTCCTCCCAGCGATGGTGTTCAGATGCATCAAGTACTCAAAGTTACTTATCTCCCCTTTCTAGAGCACAGACAAGAATAATATAAATACCTCTCTAAACACAGGAATACATTTATAATCAAAACTAGATCTGGATTACTCCTCATGTCATATCAACATTTTAGCAGTCATTCATTACTGATGTGAAAGGAGCAAGAACTGAATCTGTGAGCACAAACAACTCAGATAAAAACGAAATGGATGAAGAGCCGTGTTTATTGCATTACCTGCCATTTAGCAAGGGCTGTCTTTTCAACCACAGGAGTCTTTCTAAAACACAATAAAAACAAATACCTTGAATTAGCATCAGAGGTTGATCACTGAGAAGTGCCTACCAACACAAAGTTTTTTTTTGCTTGCTCTGTTGCCTAGCAACCAGTGTTGAAATGTAACACAGCAGAGTTCAGAAGCAGCAGAGTGGAGGTGAGTGAGTGATTCAGGAAACAGAAATTGTGTGTACACAGCTGTAGGAGCAGTTATGGGATTGAGGCTAGCTACAGTATGTAGCATAAATAGTAAGGATGTAGCACATGGTGCCATCTGAAGGCTCTGAGGAAATGTACTTTCAGTAACACTGGAACTCGTGTGGCTAGTCTCCATCAGCAAAGTGAGCTACTCTAAAGAGGAAGTAATATTTTCCTTCTACAGTGACTTTTTAAATGCTATGCTTTGATATACAGAGGTTATTCATTACTGGTCAAACAGGAACAATAACTTTCTTTCAAATATCTGTCACAGAACAGTTCACTGATTTCCAAGAATAATCAGTGATTTCCTGCTTCATAGCTAAGACAAACATTAGTTTCTTCTCCTGCTGTTTTTTATTTTTTTTCATTTCACTAATGTAAATATTTTAATAGGCATCTATTCAAAAGGAGGCACACACGTAAAAGTTGCTCTTTAACAAACTGCTGAGTACAAAAACTGCTCATTCAAAATACCTTGTTTTCAATTAATCTACCAGAGCGTGTGTTTAGCCAAACAAAACATCTAAATGACAGTGTTGCTGAACATTTTATCAAGTATTTTACTCAAGGAATACCTATCTAAACTTGTTTCATCTAAGTTGGCAAAGCATTCAACTGCTCCTGAAATCTCTTTTCCCTCTGTGGGCCAGTAACATGGCAATAAAGTCCTGGCGCCAGGCACCCCAGTTGCTAAGTAACGCTATTAAACAAGAGGAACCTGGACTTTCTCTGTTTGATGTGGGGAGGCTAAGGAAATGTTGATATACACAAATGGTGCATTCCTGACCTTTCCTCTCAACTTCACCACCATAATTTGTGAGACAGCATTACCAGGTAATATTAATACAACTGCAACATGTTGACCACACTGGAAATGTAATTTACAGGAGGGAGAGGCTTCGAGCTGAATGGCAAGTTCACCGAAACTAAAGCTGTTGGTGTGTTTCAAAAACTGAAGACAATCTCATCACTTGATTGAGGCCAAATCAGAAAAAAAAGAAGACAAAATATGGTGAGTACATATTTTATGTTGAAAATGTAGATAAACATTTTAAACAAGAATACAGTAAGACACCAACTGAAAAATAGACATGCATACCGTAAATGGACCAATAACTCCTTCCATTGTTCAATAACTCCTGACCAAATTATTTTGTAAAACTACACTAAATCAATCATTGCATTTGGCCCTGTATGTGTTATCTAATTGCAGGCAATAATTTCATGCAATAGTTTTCTATAGGAGGTTATAATGGGAACAAGCACCAGTGGATAACCTCTCTCATCCTGAGGATGATGAATGAGGCGAGAGAGGGCCTTGGGGTGTAACACAGACACAAACAGACACACACCTTGCTCTTTTAGACAAGGAGGGGAGAAGAGCGAAGCCCTCATCACACTCCCAACACTCCCTATCTATCATTTATCAAAGTCCAGATTTGACTCTTTGTGTACATGCACTCTAGTATAGTGCATCCATGTCTGTCAACACACTTGCATGTCGATGGCCGGCCTACACACACACACACACACACACACACACACACACACACACACACACACACACACACACACACACACACACACACACACACACACACACACACACACACACACACACACACACACACACACACACGCACACATCTTCCTTGCCTGAAAAAAGCCAAACAGCTCAATCAGTTGAATGGTGAGGGAGCATCAGCACTCATTTGTTTTTGCTGTATTATCCAGTGTCGCCTCTCTCCTATTGTTCCCCAGCATTAGCCTTAATTAGAGAGTCGTGCTCTTAAATACCCCCATGGGCAACACTGGGTGAGCACGCACTAGTGCAGACATAACACTGCGACACACACACGTGCACTCACAGAGACACACACACACACCGCTCAGGCTCTCATTCCTCAGAGAGCATGCTTTGCCTACTGCCCTGGGCCATACATAAGCCCTTGTATCTGAATAAATCACATCAGCCTTACACACGCATACTTACACGTAAACATACACACAACACATTTATTTGCTATAGCACTGTGTGGCGGTGTAGATTAGATAAATTATTGTAAATCAGCCTCTTGGGGGCAGCTATCACAAAAGTGAAATTGAGCAGAAATTTTAAACTGAGCTGTGTGTGTGTTGCAGTACCATGCCCAAAGGAAAGGGAGCCAAAGGGACAAAGGTGACCCTCAAGATTGCCAAGAAGGCAATACGTATGACACCAGATGGACGGCGCAGACTCACCCTTAGCAACATGGGTATAACCATCTTCCCAAAGTGTCTCCTCAAACTGACCAACGTGGATGAGTTGGACCTCAGCCGCAACCTGATACAGAAACTCCCAGATAACATCGGGAACTTCTCATCACTGAGATGGCTAGATCTACACAGCAACAAGCTGGAGTCTGTTCCAGAGACCATCAGCAACCTGGTGGGATTGACCCACCTCAACGTCTCTAACAACCGCCTAACCTCTGCAGGCTTACCCTCCACAATGGGTTTGCTCACCAGTCTGAAGAGTCTCAATCTGGGGATGAACCAGCTGGACACTCTGCCTACCACTATGGCAGCTCTAGGCAATCTCCAAGAGTTAGGCCTATTTGATAACCTCTTCATCAACCTACCAGAGTTTCTGAGCGGCCTACGAAACCTCACTAAGGTGAACATGAAACGAAATCCTCTATCGTATGCTCAGGGGGATGCTGAGGGGATGCTGAAGAAAAAATCAGAACCAGAGGGAGATGTGTACCTGGTACATGAAAGCAGCCTGTGTAGGACATGCCTTAAAAGATGTAAAGAGCAGGGGGAAAACTTTACGAGAGGAGGAGGAGGAGGACGAGGAGGAGGAGAAGGAGGAGAAAGGAGAGGAGGAGGTGACATGTTTGAGGAGAAAAGGATAAGAACTTATGCAGGACTGATAGCGCCAAACTCAGTCGCTACAGTCAATCAGGATGCGTGGAGAATAAGGAAGGTCGAACACAAGACAATCAAATGACCAAAGAGCTGCTGGCATCCTCTTAAACTACAGAACAAATGGAACCAATGTCATTTTTAAGCAGGCACACAAATTTTAATTATATGTGCATAATATCTATCTATATGTCACACAACTATTTTTATTGATGTATTTTACATTTCAATAGATGAAATAAAAATAGTGATTACATGTAATTGTCTTGAAATATTGCTGTTGGATGACTGATTAACTGATGACACTTACCTGGCATTAGCAATGACCTCAGCAACCCCTCTGCCTTTTAATGCTGGCACTACTGTGCACAACCTGCAGGAAGACAGAGAAAGGGAGGAATAAAGATCACTGTCCGAATATAAAAAATGAAAACTATTTTTTAAGATCCAATCTTTATAAATGTGGTACCTTTTATATGCAGAGACGTGGTCTTTATTCAGGAATACCAGGAAGGCTGAGTGTCCATTTTTCATAAAGACCTCGATAGCATTGTCCTGATAGACACAGTGGCTCTTTAGTTACTCAGGCATGAAATTTCTGTGCAGTAGATATTTTTATCTCTTACATCCCTTGTAAACCCAGACTTAACATGTACCTTGACTGAGATCTTGATTAATCGAAAACAACTGTAAGTAAAATACACAACAAAGCTGATTTCTATTTGTACAGAGACAAATTCTAAAATCTAATGTGAATGTATTCAAGCTAAATCCTGTATAGACATAATCTGGATATAAGATGCAAGTTAATTCAAGGTATCTCTGGGAGCATTTGGATGTCTGACCTCCAAAAGGAAACGCATGAAGCGGGCCTCCTTGATATCCTCATAGAGCCAGCGTCTGCAGCGAGCTGATGGCGGCTCTTTACTCAGCATGGTGGAAATGAAGGAATCCCGCACACTGGCAGAAATAGACACAGAGAATGATGGATAACGAATTGAGCCGAATGAGTGGCTATGCTTATATGTTTTTCTGTAGCTGCACACAAATACACAGCACACACAGGTGTACCTGCTAGGATGGTGTTTCCTGCAACAAACATCCCCAGTAGGACTGAGAGTGAATCCCTCACACAGGAGCAGGCTCTCCTTCCCAAACAGCAGCACCCCCTCTGTCACTCTGAGGCCACTCACCATCACTACACACATCTTAGCCTTTACCTATACAGAGAGAGAGAGAGAGAGAGAAAGAGAGAACACGAGAGAGAGAGAGATACATTAAGCCCTATGTGAGAGGCATAATACACATCAGCACGTTTCTCTCCTGGGACATGACATGGCAGCAACACAGGCACTTCAGGCTTTACTTGATTGATCATTTTAATCACATATTTTAATCATTATTAAAAAGACACAGTTGAACACTTCATTATCAGAGCTGATTGATGGGGATGAAAAGACCCGGCCCCTTTTTCAGCTGTGTGACTGTGTGTTTCATCCAGTGCCAAAGTGGACCCACATGCTGCTTTCAGCGCCGGTTGTAGCTAATGCTAACTGCATTGTGATAATGTGTGGCTAATTCTATTGTCTCCCCTCATTTCACAGTGAGTGTGTGCACCTGGCTGTCTCTCTGTGTTGGCCCCTCTGCAGGCCCTCTGGGACACAGCGCCCAAAAACCATATGGGGCCCCAACATACCCGCAGGCCCCTCACAATTTATACTAATCAAATCAAACTCCCTACCCCCAGACACGGAGTCACACACTTGGTGGAGGAGGAGGCCATGCCTGGCCATTATTAGGAGAATTAATCACTGCCACACACACAATAGGAAACCTGCTAAGTGATCAGAACCTCTTGTCTAAATGCACACATAGAGACACTCTATGATGGATAATATCACTTGTCATGTTAAAGGGTTTAAGAAGAGTCAAGGTGAGTGAGTCTCAGCCACATGGCACAGAAATCTTACATTAAGCTATATCATGGTCAGATTTTGTGGCAGTTTCCATCAGTGAACATAAATTGGTATAAGGCATACTGTCTCTAACAATGACTAGATTTCAGAAAAAAATAGTTAAATTTATTGTTATCAAACATTAAATACATAACAATAAACTTGTTTCCTTATCGCCTTACTGTGCTCTGGACAGATATGCGTTATCAGTCTGAGGGTGATTTAGCTGATGATGGGAAGAAGGAGAGAAAAGGAGGACTTTTATTGACTGAGAGCCTAATGTCAGACCATTGATTTCTCCCCATACACATTACTGTCATAATCACACTATTGGCGCTGGCAAGCTAATTATGAGTGGGTCTCCCTTTGTGTGTAACTATATGTGTGTGTGTGTTAGTTCGTGTGTGTGTGTGTGTGCATTTTTCAGAGCTAATGACTGTGTTCATTTGACAGGAAGCTCAGCAGGACTCACACAATGAACCACTGCAAGACAACAGGACACACAAGCACACATCACACACTTACTAAGCGGATGTAAGACAGCTTGCATCACCTCCTACTGTTTTTATTAATACTTCTGTCAGAAACATTAAAAGCCGCGGCTGGTTGCCGGAGCGATGAGAGTCCCTGTCAACATGTGCTTTGGTTTCTAACTCACTGGAAGAATGAGAAGAGCTGAGCTGGGCCTCGACATTAAAACATTACACTAATGAGGAAAGATGAAATTCTGATAGCAGCGCTGGGCTATTGGAATCCCTCAGTCTACATCAGATAATTATGATTGTGAATATTAGTAGGGTGGGAAGGAGCTGTGTTTGTGTTTATGCATGTTGTTTTTAGCCCAGCATACCAACCCTCCTGTGCTACAGTACCTCCTCTCCAGGGTGCAGCTCCTGCAGGATGATGCGTATGTCAGTGCAGTCTTGTGTGTGGGAGCAGGGTTCGGGGGTTAAGGGGTCAGGTGGACCCTCAGTCACAGCAGGGGTCTCATTTAGAACTGGGAAGAAGGTCAGGTGTTCACAATCCTGTCCTCCCTCTTCTTCATCCTCTTTAGCCTCTGCACCAACTTCACACAGGATCTTGGGCTCTGTTACAAAGGAAACATATTTTTCCACTGAACTTACATCCAACACTCACATTATAGCAAATAAAGTAAAATTTAAAAAAGGCAACACTACTCTTAACCTCTGTCACCTTCTGTTCTGTTTTTGATCTCAAATATGCCAGTCCTTAAACCCAGACTCAGTGTTCCTAGCACCTGTTGTAACAACATATGACATTGTTAAAGGTTAGACTGCGTACTATATGAACACTAAATAGGACTCTGCTCTAAAGTGAAAGGCTGTACCCGTCTAGTTCGTCTCAAAGCTTTTCTGCGGATGCGTGATCTGGTCCGGTTCGGTCCTTCAACAGAGTCTTGCACCCAATCTCGGCTCAGTAGCACCCCTGGGCCAGGGCCGAACACAGCTCTCTCCCTCAGCAGCTCGGCCTCCACATGCAGCCACTTGGAGCTCACTCGCTCCCACTCACTGGCTTGTAACTGCGATGTAGAAACAGGCCCAGGATGGAGGTAATAAATGAGACAGAGATAACATTATTATGCATCTAATTTGGGTTTTTTAACAACATTAATTTCAGTATATTCACAGTAACATTTATGTCAAACCTGTAAGTGGTTTGTCCTCATATTCTCAAACATGCTGTGGCCTCTGTGTCGATGTGACTCCATGCAGGACAAAAACTCCTACAAAGAAAGGAGAGTAACCTGATGGGTGCAAATGAAAAGAGCGGGTTGTACAATCGCTCTTCCTCTAGCTCATATTGTACACACACAACACACATTATGTTCACAGAGATTGTATATTCATAATGGTATTGTTGTTTCCTCATGCAATTACAATGCATTCATACAATTACATCTGTTCTAAATTGCATTCACTGGGCAAAATAAGCTAGTGGCTACAGTGTTACAATAACCCTGTCTGGAAATGTAATCATTTGTTGGTGTGATCTGATTAACATAAACATTAATATCACTGAGCCACACCACAGTCAAGGGCAAGGTAAGTGTGCATGCGCCTTTATCGTGTGTGAGTGAGTGTGTATGTGTCGATTAAAAGAGAAAATAAAAAAAAAAAAAATAGAAAAACCCAAAACAGAGCCGTGTTGACACTGCAGGATGCTCATGTTCAGCAGACACACTGGGATCATATTCTGACTGTTAACTGCTTCATTAAGCCCATCATCACAGCAGTGCTCGCTGAGAGACTAGTGAAACAACATGTGTCCATCCTCACAGCTGACCCAGGAAAGCCATTTAATTGACTGAATGAACATGCAGTAACTCTTTATATCGAGTCTTATTTACAGATGTTAATTCTGTGTTTTGCTCTATAACGCCATGAATGCAATAATTGATTTCAAGTACATTAAAAAGAAAACAACTTCTGTAACACAAGAGATGCAGAAATTCGACAATTTCAGAAAAAACCCATGCATAAAAGTTGAAAACAAACTTTGACAAGCTCTCTGGAGAATGAAAACTGTTTCTCTAAATGACTGACTGCCTATCCAAATGAGAAGTTGTGCAGAGAAAGAAATAAAGGAGTAATTTGAGGGGAGATTATAGAAATATTACAGACAGAAAAGAGAGTAATAATGAAGTTTGCAAACTAGAGCCGTGTTGTGACAGATAAACAGCAAGTCGGCGTCATCATCTCCTAATTTCATTCCTTCATTTGGCCAAACATAAGTAATATATAGCATTAATTACCCTATTTAGCAGATAGGAACCTCATTGGCTTTTTAAATGTTGCATTAAATACATAACTCATCTCTTCCCTCTGCAATTAACATCAGAACATCACACTCATTTCCATTTTAATGACTTCCCAACAATACGCCACCTTTGATGATAAGGCAACATAATGTCAACTTCATTCTGGGCTGGCAGTGAATGTGTAATGAACTTAACGTGATCATTAGTGCTGTTAATTATCTTTCTAATATGAGGACACAGATATGATTATGGAAACTGCATTCGCTGATGAAATAAATCTCTAGAAGGATTGCACTGAAGCTTGACTGAGGACACAGTCTGCCTATCAGTCTCTATATTCTCATTCATTACCTACAGTAGGCTTTAAAATTATTTTTTTGTTCAGTAAAAGTAGATATCTGAGACCCGGAAACTGTGCCCCGTGCTCCGTAGAAATGCATTCCTATGGATCCAGTGACTGAAAAGAGACTCCCCATAAGCTCATGACTTGCCAAATAAAAGGTCATAAGTTGATGATCCAGAAATTAATTAATGGCTCACTTGTTTTTTCATGAGGATGAATGGAAAAATGAGCAGACTGGCTGACCATTACTAAAGATTTGAATATCATTTTGTGAACACTCGCTGAATGCTGCAACCTATTCAGAGCAAAGTGGTGCAACACACTGCAGAGAGGGAGCAGGCGAACGTCCCTCCCTCTTCTTCCCTACCTCTCAGATGGAAAAACAATTCATCACCCTCTCTGATAGCCTGTCAAAGACTGATATGATAAAGAATAACATCAAATGAATAATGTTTTCATCAGATTGGTACCACTATAATTGCCAACCCGATTTCTGTAGGCAAGAGACGTGCACAAACAAGAACACACACACGCAGACTCACACACACTTTGTGGGGGTGAGACAGACACACAGACGCGGTAATTTCATGCCTGTGTGCCTGAGTAATATGTCCCCGCTCCCTGCTCCAGATGGCTCGACGTCTTAAGCGTTGTGGGGGAACTAATGATGTGGGCCACGTGTTTCGGGGGGAAAAACAACAATAAACGCGTCTTTAACCTTCAGCAGCAAACAGTGTGTTGTAGTGAGTGTTCCCATGGATAGGCCTAACAGATATCAATTACTATGCCCACTCAGGGGCAATCAGCTGTGATAATCCAAATCCATTTAAAGAAATAATCAAACACCCCCACAGGGCTGGACGGCCGACAGCACAAACACCAGTGACTTTGGGATGAGTGTTTGGGCACAGCGCTCTGGGTAGCAGGGTGCACCTGAGAAAAGGTGACACTACACTCCTCAAAGGGAACAACCATCATAAGCACACACACCTCTGTGCCCAAAAGAAACAGAAACACTGAGGTCACATGAGTATTTTATTTACCTCTACTGTTACTGACTCTTTGCCAAGTCTGCCCAAAGCTGAGCGAACCGCACTGCTGATCATATCAAACTTCTTCTGGGAGCGGCTGGCCACCTTCTGCTTCTGAGACTCTAAAACGAAATTTTGAAGACAAAAAAAATTTGTTGTTGATGTCGATAAAAATCTTCTCCCACTGCATTTTTAGTATGGTGAGAGCTAACCTCTGTGTAGCTGCCAGGCTTTGTGTGCCGTCTCCTCCCACAGAGGGCTGATATCAGTCATGCTGATGGACCCTGTTGTGCGTGTTGCTGAGATCTCTATCTTATAGGTCTCTTCAAGCGTGTGTTGCCTCTCCGTCATGACCTTTGACCAGCAGGCTTCCGCCAGGGACACTAGTTCTCTGTCATCTGGAACACGTGCACACACACATTTTTTCTTTCTCAAGTAACCCAGTAAACCTCCATAGACTCCACACTCCATGGCAGGATAACATGATGAATGTAAATAAACCCTCACATACTGGCCCCTCATACCTGTGGTGCTGTCTGCTCTTTTGCTGAGGCATGCAGAGTCTCTGGCTCTAGTAGCAAACAGGTGGAATGAAGTTTTCCTCTTCTGCACTTTTTGCATCAGACATCCAAAACCTTGAGGGTAGCTACAAAAAAAAAAAAAAAAAAAAAGAAAAAGAAAAGTGATTATGTGAATTAAAGGTGAATCCTAGTTTCCTGGACATGTTATGTGGGTTCTGGATTCACTAATACCTGCCAGATCGTATCAGTAACAGACAATGAAGAAGGCATGTGATGAAGTTCATGTTTGCATTGTAAGTTGCCATGACAACATCCCAGCGTTCCATCCAGGTCTGTAACGCCCTGATGACCCTTTCCTTTTCTTCTTGGGAATGACGGGGTTGAGACAGGAAATAAAGCAGGACTTTATTGGTGCATGAGTAGAGGGCTGACACTGTCTTCTCTTTCTGACTTTGGCCTTTCTCCAGAACCTAGAAATATACAGTTTGTTATCAGTTATTTTTCACATTTTCACAATCCAGAGCTCCTATTGGTTAAAAGGAACTGTGTCCACGTTGACAATTAACAAATTACTTTCAACCTGAATTTACAGATTAACATAAATTTTCTGTTTGAATTCAAATGTGAGATTTATGGTGAAAACATTTTATAAGCATCTATATGAAGTATCTCTATGACCCTGTTCCAACCTGACATTAACAGGCGTCTTTGGTGATTCCATCACAAGTGGGCAGCTCTAAGTATGTGAGTTGTTTTTAGCCAGTTTGACAGGTCCATTGTCGATGTGTTTGTGAGAGAGAGCAAGAGAAAGGGAGTGGGGTAAAGAGGGGTTGAGCGAGGGGTTGCACTGTGCACAGCACAACAATGGAGTATGGCTTTAGCCATTTGAAATGGTAAAATATTTTAGTTTCATTATGAAATTGTGGTGGGACTAATCAGACTGTGGAAAAGGACATCAGTTGAGTAGGTGGTCCTTCAATGTGGCATTCACACTGTTAAAAGAATGTGGTCACATGTGGCCCGGACCACCTCAAAATGAGTGATCAGGTCTCAAATGCGTCCTCAATGCGTTTTGGGTGTGTTCACGCCTGTACTTGTATGCACACCTGTAAGTTAGAGCTGTCCACTTGTGATTAATCACGGAAGATGGACATTAATACCAGGTCAGAATAGGCCAATGTGTTCATCTCACCACCACAATCTGATCTGCGAGGAAGTTGATCAAACTCTCAGAGTCTCCCAAGAATGTTCCACTGTAAAGTTTCTGCAGCAGAGTCTTACTAAAGAGGACCACGTTCTCCATCAATGTGCCCATCTGTCCTTCAGGCCTCGGATTTGAGCCTAAGGGATACAGTAAAAAGTAATGCGTTCAGATAAGAGAATTTTCTGCATGGACACAATCAGGCCAGTTACAGCAATGAGGAAGCCATGCATGGAAATTCTACCTTGTGAGTTGAGATGAGTGTTGTTTTCTTCCTCATGGCTGAGCATGTGAATGATGTCCATCATCAACTCCAGCAGCTCAGTGTGGAAAGTCTCCCTCTGTTCCAGCAATGCACCATTAGGGGAGAACTGCAACATTTATATAGTTTATTAGTTAGCAAACAGAATCTAATTACTCTAACTTAATCTAATATGATTTGGAACTGACGAACAACAGAAATGTAATGACTCTTTCTTCTGTTACGTCTGATAGGAAACATCTTTTGTAATGTTATCTCAATTGTAGTTGTTAGTGGTGGTGTGTGTGCATCCAGGTTAGACTTGGCTAGCTGAAACCAACATTACAGGAATCTGTACTTGTTGGCCTGTTGTTTCACTCCATCCTAATGGTGAATAATTTTATCAACAGTACCTTGTCTCTTCCTTATTCAGTAACTGAGCAAAGAGTGGCACCTTCTGGAGACATGAGAGTTTTGCAGTATTGTAGTATAGTGAAGAGCCTTTTCAGTGGGAATGCACTATTGGTAATAATATCTGGAGTATTTATGTGTGTATATGTATATACAGATATATAGGTGTATGAATTCACCTCCAGCAGCAGAAGAAGGGGATTTGTGTTGGTGTTGGCAGAAACGTTAAGAAAACTGTCCATTAGCAGTATTCGGATGAAGTCGCACACTGGCTTCCTGGTTTGATAATTCCTGAATGTGTCCTCACCTTCACTCATCAGACAGGGCTCACCGACACCCTGAAAGAAGTGACCACACCAGTGAATAAAACCAGAGAGAGTAGAACTGTAAAGGCTTCATGAATCCAGAGTAACACACAAACCTCTGAACCGTCCAGAGGGTACACGACTCCAGCGAGTGCATGGAGGAACTCTGGAGAGGCCCACAGTGGGTCTCTTGGTCGGAGGTTATGGAGAAGACAAAAGAACTGCATCACACTTGCTGGGAGCTGCCACTCCCATGATGCATCACTGCCTGACATGTGCTTCGTTGGAGGAGCAGGCTGTTAAAACACAAAAGAAAAATGTGTTACACATTATCAAGTTGTGCCAAATATACTGAGAAAATGCAAAATTATTACATTCTTACCTGAGTAATTATGATTTTGACTAATTCCAGCAGTATCGTAGCAGCTTCAACACAGAGCTGCTGAGCTGGAGTGTTTGCTTGGCTGTCAATCAGTGACTGCAGGTTATCATCCAAATGCACCTGTAGATTACACATTATAAGAACATTATGCCTGGGATGATTCAGACGATCATTTAGAAAATTTTAAATTACCCACCTTTCTCTCGGCAGTGTGCCTGTTTTTTTCCCCCAGCAGCAGAGCAGCCAGGGCTTCATACACCTGAGGCAGGTGAGAATGTCTGATCAGCAGCTCCTGCAGAACATCAAAGCCTCGACACGTGGTGGTGAGGCACTCATAAGACCAAGAATGGGCTCGCAGGTTGTCTGGTGTCAAGGCAAGAAAACAATGATAGAAGACACTCAAAATATTCTAATAGTTTTAAATGACTGTGAATTTATGACATTCAATAAGACTAAAATATAAATATAACTTATATAATTACGTGTAAAATATCTAACTATATAAAAAATAACCCCTATTTGATTCCAATGAAAGAGGCAAAATGACAACATTGAATTATTTCCCTGCCTCGCTGTGACAAATTATTCAGCCTTACCCATGACAGCAACAGGCTCCTCCATGCCTTCAATAAGTGTTCCAGGGACCACCCCCTCTCTGAAGCTGCTCTGCTGGTCTGGACTGGACAGAAAGTGCGTAAGCAGGACGAGACCCAGTTTCAAGGTAGAAGGGTGAAGGTGGGGCTGAAGGAAGAGCAGGAACCAATCACTGCCCAACGAATCAAACACTGCCTTCTGCTGACTAGTGGGGAATAAGAACATGACAGACTAATTCAGTTAATGCTCCTGCCATGACATTATGGCACATGAGATACTGGGCAAATATGTAGACAGCAACAGATGTTACTCACTCTTTGATTAGAAGGCTGTCTGAGTTGAAGATTTCACAAAGCACTAGTAACAGCTGGTTGCGGATCCAGATGACACTGGCTGGATCAGAACTCTGAGCTACAGCACAGAGAGGACATGTCTGGGTCAGTACTGGTAAAAACTTGTGTCATCCATGAGACATGGAAAGTACTGTAGAAGTGGTGTTTGTGTGTTATATGTTGTACCTGGTGTATCCTGGGAAAGATCACTGTCAGATATCTCCTTGCCTTCAGTCATGTCACTAAGAGGAGGGAGCGTGTAGGCGAGAAAGAGCCCGAGTCTGACCAAAGAAAAGGACATATTTTAAATACACAGCTATACATAAAAAATTAATAAATCTGATATCTTTATGTGTAAACTGTATGACAGGAGCACACACAGAGTGTATTCCCAATACCTGCTCATGTCCAGAGGGGTGAAGTGAGCTTTCAGGAGAGATGTGATGACGCAGGAAATTATCTTAACCTTCCGAAAGGTCACAGCAGGATCCGAAAGCTCGAATAGCAGCTTTGGTAGCAGACCTACAGTGTGCATGACCTCTGCATTCCTGCTGTCACTGTTGAGGACACAGAGAGAAAAAACAGACAGAGCACCAATATCAATCCCAATCTGTTCCCACAGACAGATAATCTAATTCAGCAATCCATGCACATGTTCAGTCATGCTCTTCTCTTCAGCCTCTGTGACTGATTCTGTTCAACATTCCCTCGACTATTTCTGTCACATTTCTGTGATATTGATGCCTGGCTGCTGCAGATGTTGACAGAACAGCCGATAAAGTTTGTCGTCAGTCCTGAACAAGAGCCTCTTTATTGTGTTACGCAACCTGTTGGTCATGTAAATTAATAGCAAATTAGATTAAAGCTACAACATAGTGGTGTGGTCGCACGCTGATAGCTGTGGAAATTACCTCGAGCATTTCAAGATTTCAGCAATGTGGTTCAGAACTGAAAGGTCCAGATTATCTGATGTGTTCTGCCACACCTGAAAACACAGTACAATGATAGAGCAACAAAATTGTAACAATTAGCTTCCAGATGCAATTAAAAACTTTCCAAATTAATACTGGTTATTTATTATCCATTCTCTGCATGCACTGAATGTTTTGGATGCTCACCTCCAGGTCACACAGCAGATCTTGAAAAGCAGGTATGTTCTGTAGGCAACCAGATCCAGAGCTCAGCTCCACTGAACTTGAGAGATGCAGAACCAACTGAAGAGTTCTGTAGGTGACCAGACTTCTCTTCATCTTCAGCAGGAAAGCTAGCAGCTACAGGGAGAGCATATTACACACAAGAACAGGCCACAGTAAGGTAATAGATTTTGATGGTTGTTTACAGGTAATGTGTAGCTACTCCAATGATTTCAAACATGATCCAACCGACCTTGTATCCGTTGATGCGGTTCATTTCCTGCTGCATGGCAGAGTTGGTCTCCAGCACAGAAAGAAGAACTTTAACAGCTGCATACAAAGAGCTATCATCTGGAGCCATTGCAGCTAAACTGAGAACAACTGCAGGCCCACCAACATACAGGAAACCATGGGATGCACTGCTGGGAGTGAATGTACGCACACCTAGAAGGAAGAGGCTGTGATCTTAGTAAAAGTGCCTGCAAGAATCTACTAAAGCAGAAATAAACTTTTGAAAACAGTACTTCATTTACCAAAATGTCCAACCAGCGCTGCTCCTATGGTGCGAGATGTACCACTCAGGTGTTGGCTGATGTTTCGAGCAAGGAACACAGGAGTGGACTGATCCCGAGATGTTATGCCCATCTGTAATTAGAAACAATGATTGCTACTCTGTGTAAAAACAACAAACACATAGTTTCAAGGTGCAACCTTACCTCTTTAGCAATCAGTCTGCAGTCCACCTCATTGTAATCCTCTCTGATCTGCACAACTGTTGTTAAGGTAGAAATTGCTGGGTTGATGCCAAATGAGATCCTCTCCTCAGGAACCATCCTGAGAGGGAGCGCCTCAGAATCTGGATTATGGCCTGGACACAAACAGAGAGGCGAGAAAACATAGTTGGTGAACTAGAATTTAGGCTAAACAAGGTCTAACCTGTCACTATAACCATGTAATTAATTTTATTAATTAGAAAATATTTATATATGTCAATATGTATTCCTTCCCATGAGCTGTTAAAGTATTAAGTTGTTGGAGTTGTTCTGCAGTATATACTGTGCTTCTATATCGAAGCACATTATCTGTTTTACAGAGAGAATCGATCATGCATGCAATGAGCACCATGGCAACATAATTTCCTGCATGCCATTGCATGGGTGAAAGAAAAAAAAGATTTAAAAAAAATCTCTGATCAAATTTACATTCATTAAGAATCTAAAGAGAAATGTTATCTTATTCTAGGGTCACATGTTTCTGAAAAAAACGCAACAGATTCAGATTCAGTGTGCATGAAAGTCTCTTATCCAGTGTGACCTACTGGAGGTAGACAAAAGACATTCTGTCGAAATCCTGGGAAATTCCTGCACAAGATCTTGTGACTCACCTATGTTGCGCAGAGCCTGGAAGTTGCCTTGGTATGCAGTGCCTTTTGTGTATATGACACCCACTGCCTCAGGACTCAAAGCCTCTTCAAACAGGTAAGAAGGACCCACTCGCCACACTAGAGCAGCGTGCTCCTTCCAGAGAGCTGGCGTTCCTATCAGTCCATACACGTCAATCACAGCTGTGGGGTCCATGGAGACATACTGACCAGGGAATGGCTGAATGTACCTCATCTAACAGAAAATGCACAGGCATGATTTTTTCCATTTATGAAAGTGTCTATGATACATTGATATCTAAATGCCATGTTAGACCTGGAATCAGTTTAATCATCAGTCTCTCTCCTCTTGTCATACCTTTCCGGTCCCCAGTGCCTTGCCGTTGAAGTAGGCTGAGGTCACGCAGCTCTTCTTCACGTCTTTGGCCATCACCACAGCCAGGTGGTGCCACTGACCTGGGACCAGCATGCTGGAGCAACGGAGCCTCAGTGATGTAGGCAGAGAAGTGGGAGTAGAAACTTCTGGCTCCATCATATCTGTTAAAACAGACATGGAGAAACACAATCAGTCAATCAGTATGCGGTATAAACTAATCATGTAAGTATTCTGCCGGACCACTTTAAACACAGCTGGTAAGAAAGAGCTGACAGATGATAAGATTAGCTAGAAAGCTGAACAAGTTCCTTTAAATTCTTGACAATCAATAACTGTTATGTAAAGTTAATCAAGAGCAAATACTGACCAAACTGTTATTGCTCTTACCCAGGTATGCTAATGCCTCCTCCTCTGTGGAGATGACCAGGCAGCCGTCATAGGCTGAGAAGGAGATTGACAGACAGATGTACTGTTGTTCAGTCCGAGACATGTGGCGAACCACTGACAACAGACGGATTGGGTGGGAGTCACAGGCTGAACTGAATCTGTTGATCTGGAACCAGCAGGAAAACGAGAGACCAGCTGTGGGGGGAAATCCCCTGCAGTCTAAAACATGAAAGGGAGATGATTAGACATTTATTCAAATTTATTAACACATTCATTATCAAACATTTAGATTCATCACTAACCTTTTCCAATTCCACCTGTTGAGATTGAATCAGCAGTCACTCCTTTCACCGTAGCCAGAGAGGGCAGGAAAAGGCAGCTGAGAAGCGTACCGTCACATGCCAGTAAATTAGTGAATAACTGATGTTCTTACATTACATGTACAATAATACTCTGTTGATAAGCTAAAGCATCTTTTTTCACTATTATATACATCCATTTTTTTATTCTTTACTGTTACTTGGTGCTGCAACAATAAGTTGTATCTCTACTCTAACTGGGACTGCAGGACTACACAGAGAACCACAAAAACAGGGACTCACCCATATCCGCTCTCACTCATGTCAAACTCTACAAAAGCAGGTGAGGAGGAGACCCGGTGTGGTCTGAATGTGCGCGGTGATGTCATGGACACCAGACTGATAATCTGATGGGCAGGGACTGCAGAGCCAACAGAGGATTCACTGCAAGTTGTGGACTGCAACAAACTGAAGGTCCTCTTCAGTGTCTTCACTTTAGATTCCGATGAGGGATCTGCCTCTGTACTATGACCTGATTTAGATAATACCAAAATCAAATTAGCGATCTGCTTTATTTTTGGGTATGAAAGACAAAATTAAACATCAAGTGGATTCAGTAAAAAAAAGCATGCAGGAAACAACATAAGAATAGTCATTGTCACAAAACAAATATATACCATTTGATACAGGAGCTGGCTGTGGTTTTGTTGCCGTTTTGTCTACCAAGCACATAAGAGGGTTTCCTAAACACAGGAACTTTCTGAGAAATAAAAAGGACAGCTCAGATACAGAATCTTGTTTGCATAAATATTGAGAAAAGATTTTAAATGCAAACAAATTAAAATATTTCTTCATATGCATTGCACTATATAAATGCATGTGTCTGACCTGAAGTCTGGATGTGTGATGGCCTGGGAGGAGAGCTTTTCCAAGATCCGTGTAATTGGTAGATGTAACGGGTGGTCTGGAGACAGCAACATGCTCTGACAGTGGGCCAGGAGTGTGGAGACCAGCCCCCCCTCACACATTATCTGGCGGTTTCGCTCAGCTTTGACCATGGCCTGGACATGGTGTGCCAGGGAGAACTGGACCTCCATGGACAGCTGGGAAAGATGGAAAGAAATTTGTCTCATACTGGAGTCCTACCATGTTTAAAATAGTATGTAACATTAGGGACTGTAACATGTTCAGTCAAGAGAGGTACCTGTGAGTCTTTGGGAGTAAACACTGCTGGAAGGAGAGTCATTATAATTCGGATTGCTCCTGGATGAAGAATAATATGATCGCAGGTGAACCTACTGTGGGCCAAGCCAAAAGCACAAAACAAAGAAAAATATGGGTTGATACTTAAAGATAACATATAGACCCTCCTTATATTTAAATTTGAATGTAGAGAAAAACCACATTATAGGAGTCTTCAACAACCTCCAAATGGTTAGAAATATCCACCTGTAATGAGACTCTGTGCAGACCATAGAAATAGTGGATGCTGTGCTTCTTGATCTTCCCTGTGTGTCCACAACTGACACTGGGCTTGATCCCAAATGGACAGGAGGGGACCCTGAATGCACTCCTTCATGCCCTGCTGGTCCATTTTGTTTCTCTTTATCTACATCATACACATCATCAGGCTCAAGTCCCAAGTTTAACTCCTGAGGAGAGTAGGCCCCAGTGGCGAACTGGTCGAGATAGGACAGCAGCCTTATACATGTCCGAAGAGTGACAGGCAGACTGGGCTGCGGTGTGGTGGAGGGAGAGGAGGGAGTTTCAGAGGCCTCTGCTAACTCAACAAACTGGTGGAAGCTCTTTCCAGGAGACTGGCTGTCCCCTGCAGCCTTGGGACAGGAGGTTTCCTCTCCATTCCACCTCTCTTTCTCAGGACTTTCAGCGTGGAAGCAGCCCAGCTGGAGCAGAGCCTCTGCCAGCCTTTCGTAAAAGCCACCAGTCTCAAAATGGTGTGCATTTACTGTGTGAAGATGCACAGCCAAGGCCAGGATGTGAAGAGTAAGGAGCAGGAGGTCCAGCAGCTGTTGATGTCCCAACGACTTCCAAACTTCTCCCTGTGGAGGGTCAGACAGAGCTCCCTCCATGTCGATCACCAGAGACAGTAGTCCTGTGAAGCCTCCTGCTCTCCTGAAGGCTTCCCAGCTGTTGGGGCTCTCCAGCACCTTCAGCACAGACTGAAACACAGAAGGGACGAGCCAGATAGACGATTTGGACAGTTAATATGTGGGATCACCAAATACACTTAAACATAATCATACATGTGACAAAGCAGATTCTGTTTAAAATACTATAGAAAGAATGCATTTTGATAGACACTAAGCTTAGCTCAAAGTCTCAGCTTTTAAAAGCATCTCCCTCGTCAATTAAAACAATGTCATGAAAAATAGATGAAACATATAGATATATCATAAATCATTTCTGGTAACTAGTTTTTGGAGGTGAACAAAATCAAATTAGGTTTATTCAATTTAAAGAGCTAATCCATCAGGTAGGTAATGTGTGAGACAGAACGCAGAGGGAAATGTGATTAACTGAAACTGGAGTAATCACAATGGCTCTCAACACTTGCCAACCCAGGTTGTACCCAATCTGATTGCCACTTGCTTTAACCATGTTAGCACAAAGCGCGTGCACACGCACACGCCAATTCATGCATGCACAAACAAGCACTCTCAAACACTCACACACATTGAATACACACGATATCTGCAAGTAAGTGCTCCTCTTGCTCCCATCTATAAAAACGGACACATACAGTAGGTGTGTAATTTAGTTAGGCTTAATCACATCTCTGTCCCATTCACTGATCTGATAGAGGTTGCAATCTTCATAGTGCCACAGCACAAGGCTGCTGGCCTAATCGAATTGGTCCAGAGTTAACAGCTAAACCTGTTTTAGCAAATCAATCTGCATTTGTCTATAATGTAATCGGGGTCCCACATGCTAAGAAAATAAATTCACTAGCTTATTATGTTTTAAGTGCATTACAATTTGTTATGATTTGATGTAGAGTGGAGACTACATTCTCAATTCAGCTGAGATCACTATATATCTGGAAATGTGTTTGGTGTTGTCAATGACTGTGTGTGAATGAAAAATGCACACACACACACACACACACACACACACACAAGTACCTGCAAAAGGTCCCACTTCAACCCAAGCTCCTGCTGTGTTGAGGAGCAGAGGGCTCCTATGGCTGTACTCATGAACTCCTCGGGGTTAATCTCAGCTAGCTGCTCCAAAATGCTCAGAGTGGGACCTCGATACTGATCCTTATCCAAGAAGATCTTTATGTAGGGAACCATACCAAGGTCTCGCACTGAAACTGGAGTATACACACAAAATTAGCCTTAAATATGTAAAAGTAAACACAAAATGGTGACAGAGTAGGGAATTTAACAAAAAAAAATGGACATGAAAAGAAGTGAATGTGTATACCTGTGTTCTTTATCGAACGCAAAGTAAGAGTTGACACAACTTGAAGCATACAGGTAGTGAGCAGCCTCTCACTTTCTTCTACACATTGCAGGTCCTGGGGATCTAAAGAGCACAAGTACAAATTAGAGCAAATTACACAGTAAACATAGAAGGTGACAAGTGGTTTTGAATGTGAAATGTGGCTGCTGAGTCACACCTGCAGGTCAAGGACAAATGTCCACATGCATTAAATGTAAAAATGCACTGAATCAGGACTGAGTTTGCTGCTCAGGTTCGCTGTAATGACATGCTGTTCTGCAAACAATCCCTCTCTGCACAATCGTGATTACATCAGAAGCTGAAGAAATAAATATGTTGGTTCATACTTATTTCAGAGGAAGAAACAACTCCAGCCTTCCTGAGAATCTTAGCTCTCCTCCGAAGTTCCCCAAGCAGCAGCTCCAGAAGACCCCAGTCACTCAACACCTCAGCCAGCATACCACTGTGCACAGTCATCCTACAGAGAACAGAAGATAGATTCTATTCAGCATACATCGAGGAAAAAATGGGTACAAACAAAGCACTGCAATTTCTCAGGAAATACTGTATGGATCTTGATGTGAAAAAAACATATTAATATTAATATAATAATTGTGTTGAGATCTATGACTTTGTACAGTTTGGTGCAAATCCAGATAATAATCTAGATCCAGATAATAATCTGTGTGTAGTGTAGGAGGAAGTGTAGGATTGTTTGGCCTTGGCAGAGGTATGCGCTTTACTAGTTCAAATAGAAATACGCTGTATTTATACCTAAACTTGACAACTCCATCCTGTCTTACCTTTCCTGTGTGTATTTGTCTTAATGATCAGACTAACCAGGCTGTTGCAGTACCAATGGGAGAAGGTTATGTTTTTGGCTATTTCCCATTTAAACTAGCTTTATGAGTGTCAGCTGACAGGAGAACAACAAATTCCGACTAATATCAGAGGATTGATTCAGGACAAAGCGGCAGTATCCTGAACATGAGTGAGTAATATCTTACCAACTCGCACTGCTCACCTGTGAAAACACTTAAGAGCCACCACTCCAAACTCTGTCCCCGCCACCCCTCCAGCCAGTGTCCCAGCCCAAATCTGCTTCAGCACATTAAGCAGTGCACGCAAGGTCTCATGGGGGATGTAGTTCAATTTAAATACCACCTGTAGGGAAAACCCAGCATTTAATCAGACCTTGTATGCATGTTGTATCAAAGACCAAACAAGCACAGAGAGTTTACTGTACACATTAGAAGTTGTACCATCTCTAGAAGCGTAAAGAATAGTTTTTGGACAGGTGCTGGTTTACGCAACACACAGGCAGCCACCTGAGCCACCGACTGGACAGTCCACTCCAAGAGGAAGAAATTGGCTGGATCCCTCTCCCATATTGTCTGCAGGGTTCGAAGAAGCTGGCAGCACAGCAGAGAATCCTGGGAACGCAGCAAGGAGGCCTGAAGCAGGTGGAAGGCCTGCAGGTTCTTTACTGCTAAGCCTGGAGACAAAGGAACATAAGACGATGACAAAAAGAAATCTGAGTATACTTAACCTGTTAAAGGAGGTTTCAGCCCATTGAAACAAGTCGGATTGAAAAGAATACAGTCTGCATATTTGATTATCTTAACTTTTTGAAGTGGGAGAGAACGTATCCTGGTACTAGTCTGTCACAGACAGTTCTGCAAAACACTATCAGCCTGAGGTCAATTTAGCTAAAAGATGTTTTGAATGTAATGCTCGATTTATCTGATTTTACTATGGCAAGGTCAGTCAGTCAATTTCATAGAAAAAGGAAACTCAATAAATCACAAACAACCTTTTAACACACAGCACATGCTGAATCCCAGAAGCCAATTGAGTTATAAATACATAGACGGATTGAACAAACAACATAACATGCATGAAAGCAAAAGAAAAAGTAAGATAATCTGCCTTGATAGGGTTTGTTTGGTGTACTGTCAAAATATTAAGAAAAGGTCTTAGATTTGGGAGCCAAAACACACTTGTGTTTGTTGTAAATAAATATATACCTGGTTAGTAATAGGATTCATTTTCACATTTAATCAAAATTGCATCAGAATAAAATCAGATAAACACAAAGCAGTCCCTGAACACTCTGCTGAAAAGAGATCTACTCCTCGATTTGATTGATGTGTCCTGATTGTGTGTGTCTGTGTGTATGTTTGAATGGGTATGTGTGTGTTTATTATGGACACTCTATTTATGAGTGTTGGATGGAGGTGTGTGTGCATCTATGATAGATGGCTAGTTGCTGTAGGCCAGTGTTGAAAGGATGTGGGGCATCCTAACAGAGTTAGAGGGGAAGCCTCCACTTCATCATCCCAGACATAATCACCTCAGCTTCCCGTTAACCTGAGGGGTGTTGTGCACTGCAGCAGGGTAGCGGTGGGGGAGTAGGAAGCCAGGGTATGTGGTGAATCAGGGAAAGTGGGTGGTGCAATTTGGATGGGTTATATCAGGGCAAAAGTGCAAAGGAGTTATGAATAGTGTGGTCATTTGGGGGCGACCCCCCTCCCTCACGCCTACCTTTGCTGAGCTATGCAAGTGATAATAATTAGATAGTTTGGAGTATGCATTTAGAGGGGATTGTTCCGACTTTATCCTCATGATACAATCAGCCATTAGAGTTAATTAGGGAGTGGTGCCCAGAGAATAACAATGCAGAACTTTTGTTGAATACTTGACCTACCTTTGGTGAGTGGTGGATCAAACTTAAAGCTTGGAGGCTGGGGGTTGGTCACACAAAGAGCCACTTTCAGTTCAGTTTTTCCCAGCAGGGTGAAAGACGCAATGAGAGCCAGCAACTCCTCCACGGGCTGAAACTGATCCATGGACACACCCTCCTCACAGCTTATGACGGTATAATGATATGAGACAAGAAAAAAAGGGTAAGTTAAATGAAGAGCAGAGCGAAATTAAGATTTTTCCCGGTACTGAATCTAAGAGCAGAAAATTACACGTGAATTATTTTGACGTCTTTTCTAGGATGACCTATTTACTACTAATCCTAAAATCACATAGTTGTTTCATTCTTTGTCAGTTCATGTCCTTTTATCTCACCGTTTTAGGATGTTCTTAAGGGCCTGGTAGCCGTTGTTGGTGTCAAACTCAATGAAGAGGGCTGCATTCAGGGAATAGGTGTCTCTAATGAAGCTAAACACAGCCACAGCCACCTCAGCTAGTAGCGGTCCTGAGACGTCAGCACTGATGTGCAGCAGGTTCTGGATGCAGATACGCACACAGTTCTTGCCTAATGCGGGAAAGGAAGTGTTATTGTTAAGTGAGGTCATAGAGCACAGTCAACACACAGTTGACCCAGTTTTCAGTTCAAGAAATGACCGCTAAAGAACAACGATATATTCAATGTGAACGATACAGCAAAGAGCTATTGTCATGTGAGCAAAATATCCTGCAGGAAAATGCAGATAATGATGTCCGAAACAAATAAAAGTAAACTTGTGTACAAGTTTATTTGAGGGACTCATCTGTGCTGATGGACACATCATGTGAAACATTCTTGCAGTGCGTCTGTTGTTGGGCTGTGCGGTCATGTGTCACTGTATAATCAACTCATTACAGGAATAAAAATATCTGGCAGCACAAATAACTTCCCAAACAAAATCTAATTATTCACTTTGTGTGCAGCCTGTTTCTGTTTTTCTGATTTGTCCTTATGTGTTCAGTGTCATTGGTGGAATAGAATCTAATACAGAAAGAAGAACCATTAAACGACTATGAGCTTAACAGAAATGTGACTTGTCTCAATAGATTTGAGTTACCTCACCTAGCAAGCTCGGGACGGTGTTGCTTGTTGCTACGGCAGAAATTGCCTTGAGGACGCGAGAGGCCTGGTGCCTCCAGGAAGCGCTAGTCTGATCCCATAGTGATGTGAGGCCAATGATGAGACACTGCAGTTCCTGGGTTTCCACCATTCGCTCCGCATTGACTGGCTGCCTACAGAGCTGAAGGAGAACCTGGAAAAGAGCAGGGGGAAGAAATGGAAGGTGAAACCAAAACATAATGGAAAAGAATAAAAGCAGCACAGAGCATAGACAACATGATGAAAAGAGTAAAGAGTAAACTGAGGCTATTGCTTCAACTGACCTGTGTTAGTGGCTCCTGAAAGGTCTCTTCTATCGCCGTGTTCTCCTTTTTAGCTGGAAGGCAGACTAGCAGGTACAGACATTTCACCAAAGCAGCAGGGAGCCCTGGGTTTATATAGGAGCATATATCCTACAAACACACACGCGCACGCGCACACACACACACACACACACACACACACACACACACAAAAGATGACAATTTAAAGTGAAATGTAGGAAAAAAGTCTATTTTCAGAAGATATTTACAGGTATGGTACTAATAATAACAATAACCCATATTGTCCCAGTTTTGGGAATTCTGATGCATTTTGAAGGTATGTGTGGATTTATCAATATGGTGTATACCATCTAGTTCACCGTCCAATGCCAGTCAATGACTTAACATAAATAAAGGGCAATTACCCCATAAATGACTCTCATCAAATACTGTATAGAAAGGTTGTCAACTAAACAGCATTGATCAGCTCAAAGTGTAGCACTTTCAGTTTAACTCTGAAAATTCACTTCATTTTAAAACTAACTGTTAATTATCACTCACTGAGTTGTCAGCTGTCAGCAGTAAAAGGGACTTTAACAGCAGCCATCCTGGACTTTCTCCTACTTCACATTTTGTGTCCTCGTCCAGCCTCTGAAAGAACAGCACCACCTCTTCACGAGCCGCCTCTGAAAACACAAAGGACTTAACGTTTACTGAGCCATGACCCCTGAAGACTAAGGGTCATACACAAAGACAAAATATACAGCAAGACTGCTAAATACTATAGCTGCTTCTCTTCACCATCTACTGCTGCAGAAATCATTGAAATCTAACTCCATAAGTCAGTCAAGTACTCAAATAGAGAGCGACATGCATATCTGAAAAGCTTGTGGGTAACAATGTGTTCTCATAAAGGGTTTCATTTCTATTTTTGGCAGCTACAAATTTTTGGGCTACACAACAGCTGTCAAACTGTTAAATTATTTTAATATGACAGTAGTGTGTACATAAAAAGACCTGCTGAGCCTACATTTGAGAAAGAAAAGTCACACCTTTGTTTATTTAAGTAGTATGAAATATCTACTTCACGCACCATTTAACACCTTATCAAACGTCCACCCATACCAGCGCTTCATCAAAAACAACCCCAGAAGTATCTATTTCCCTAAAAACTTAGTAAGACTCTTGCTGCATTCTATAAAAAAAACTCTTTTGCACAAACATACAGAGCAAGACAGGAGAGAGACAACTGACAGAAAATCAGCCTCTTGAAGCATCCCAGCGTCAAGAAATGAACTGTGTATGAGGTGTTTCCCCTTTCCTGTGAACACACTTCATGTGCTTTGGATTTCCATTTTTGATAAAATGGTAGAAGTGACATTTACAACATGAAACAATTTAGTGGAAAAAAACCCACAGTACACTGAAAAAGCAGAAGTAGACAGATGAGATAGAAAGTCCCTATACCTGGAAATAACTGCAGTACATGCTGATATGAGTGGTTGTTTGTACCTGCAGGCCTTTCTGCCAGTCTTTTGTGGATGTTATGGATCACAGTGTCAGCGGTGAGCGCTGCAAGCCCCTTTACGTCCAAGTCTTCAAGTCTGGCACCATCCTCACAGACCTGGGATCAGAGGGGAGAATGTCCATTTTACAGAGATACTGAAGAGCAATAAAACAACTGTTCTGAAAGGTTTAATACAGATGTTGACACCGATGTTGAAAAACTATACACATACTGACAAGTTTGAGTTATACGGAGGTGTTTTTGCTCACCCCATTTACCTATATCACTGGGAGTATTAAGGGAAAATATAACCTTTATTAAAGTAGAATTTATTATTAAACTGATAAGAGGTTTTAGGACTTTACCCACTTTATGTTGTATCTGTACATTATGATATTCAGTGAAGCAACATTAACACATTATAGTTGGATCTCAAGTGCTTTTGCTAATGCGCTACAGTATAAATAATGGAGGGCAGTGCGTACTATATGCTCTTTTCAGTTCCATAAGAGGATATCGCATTTCACTGAGTTTGCTATTCTTAAGTGAAGCCCTGAGTTCTGGTCAAATCTCTGGTCATGAGGCTTATCCGTATACCCACACACACACACACACACACACACACACAGAACCCCACACAAACCAAAGAGCGATTACGTCTGCAGCTGTAAGCCTGATCAATGGTGTTATATATACACACACACACACACACACACACACACACACACACACACACACACACACACACACACACACACACACACACACACACACACACACACACACACACACACACACACACACACACACACACACACACACACACAGATCAGTTAAGGAATTTTCACAGAGTGTGTGTGCACGGGCAAAAAAACAATGGGAGGTATCTTCATAAGTGTGACGCAATTGAGGCACCGAGAGTAAGAAATTCCACGTCTTTCCATTAATCAAAGTGAGGCCTGAAGCTATGGATGTGAAGCACTTTTCCATTTCATGTGACAGACCAGTAAACTGTATTGTTTTACCAAGAGACACATTCATTCAACAGACAGTGCAGTAGTGGGATCAGCTGAGGCCCAAACATCTGACTGCCGACTCATGTTGTTTTAATTGTTCATTCAAGCAGTCTGGAACAGTGTTTGAAATCAGGGAGCCCTGAGGTATCCATTTAACCTTTTCAATGTTCGGTAATAATTAGAAATGTGGCCCCACTTTAAATTCTCCTGCCATGATCCATTAATGATTCTCCAGTTGACAGTCTCCATTTGTTTAAAGAGTTTTACAATAGAAAAACTTCCACTTCAATCATAATAGAAAATAAATAACTCCCTTGGTTGACTGATGAACTGTAAAATATATCTCTGAAAATGATAAATGAAAGAACAATTAGAAACAAATAGGCCCACATTCTTGTCCCGCAGGTCCATACCTGTATGTAGAGAGGTAGGACTTTGACCAGATGTTGTTCTCTCTGCTCTAAAGGATCATGGTCAGTTCTGTGGTCAGAGCTTGAGTATGTGTGAATTCCCAGCTCCACTAGTTGTTTTCTGAGCACTTGTGGGAGTTGAGGATTCCTACAAGAGCCCTCTACTTTCAGCTCCTTCAACTCCACAGAGACAGGTAGCTCCCCTGAAGCACTCAGCTCTCCGGTTTCCTTATTGATCCTCTCCCCTTTAGCAGTCTGGTCCTGGAGGGGGAAACAAAGAGTGTGTGAAAAGTGAGAAATCCTCAAACTGTTCCATCCTTTTTTTTTTAGATATCCTGAGTTGACCTAATATTCAAAATATGTTTTAATCATATTTCCTCAATCTCCAACCAAACCCTCAGCTCTCCTCCCCCACTTGCTGAGCACACTACCTACTTTGAGAAATCACCAGATGGAAGAAAAGACCACTGTCATGTGCCACTCTCATGAACTAGTTATCAACCTCTGCGAGGGATTCGTACAGTATAATTGATGGCCATTTTCAGTAACTGGAAGAATATAATGCCATTAAATGCCATCTTTGAAAGCTGAAACCGCAAATGTTGAACACTTTTTAAGCTTCAAACCCTCCACTGCATGGACTATATTTACCTCTTTTATACCATCTAGTCATATTATTTCCTTTTCTCCAGTGTAGTGTTTAGTCAGCAACAGTAATTGTGCAACAGTTTGATAAAAATAAACAGTCCCGTCCCAAGTACAGGAAATTTGGACATTAAAACAATTGAATGTATAAGACAATTTGAGGTTCACTATGCAAATGATTGAGAATCAGGATGTTTTGTTCTTACAAAATCAAATAAATGTCAAGTCAAGTATTAGTCAAGTCACATTTATTTGAGGCGCATGTTTAAAAACAACACAATACCAAGGCAATCAAATCAGAATAAATCAATAAACAGTGTCAAAGATATAGAAAATAAATACCCATCAAGTGGATCCAAACGTGAAAGAACAAAAATGTGTTTTAAGCCTGTATTTAAAGGAATCAATAGACATGGCAGATCTGATAGAGAGGGCCATGTTGTTCCACAGTCTAGGGGTTGCAACAGCAAAGGCTCGGTCAGTCCTAAACTTAGATATACAATGCGGTAAAGCCAGGCGCCCCAGCTGAGATGACCTGATGGACCTGGGAGCCGAATATGGGATTAAAAGGTCATATAGGACCTTAAAAACAAGGAGTAGCGTCTTGAAATCAATCCTGAAATGCACTGGAGCTGGAACCCAGTGATCTTCAGAGGCCTAAATAGAGTTAATATGGTCTCTCTTCCTGGTGCCCATCAGGAGTCTGGCAGTGGCGTTTTGGAACAAATTGGAGGAGGGATAGGGACAATTGACTAATCCCAGGTTACAGGGATTTTCTCTAGTATAAGTATGGGGAAATGAAGGCATGTATGACTTTTTCAAAGTGTTTGAATGAGAGAAAAGACTTGATTTTGGCAATAATACAGAGCTAGGAAAAGCTAGCTTTTATTACTGCACTGACCTGCTGGTCAAACGTTAGGGCGATGTCAAATATCACACCAAAGTTTTTAACAAGGGAGCACAGGTTGCCTAGGCAGTTGGTAATTGATTTGACGGAGTCAGAGGGGCCAGTTTCAAATGTGACACTGATAAAACCCAAGGATGTTCAGGTCCACTCAATATTGCCCCTAATATTGATAAAGCTTTGGATACTGTGACATTATTATTCCTCTGTAGTTTTCCTAGTCTGTCCTTCACACAGGAGGCTGCTAATGTAAGTTTTACACTTCTCCATGGCACCAGGTGTAGAAGAAGAGCAGACATGTTAGTGTTCGACTGAGGCTTGACGAGAGGATTGTTTCCACATTACAGTGGTATTATTTTGGTCACTCTCTGGTTTGAGACACGCATGATGCACAATGACAGACATTTTTAGAGACAGACTGCTAAACTGATGAGCCAGAGCTGGTAGACTCAGTAAAGCTGGTACAGTAAGTACAGGGAGAGACAGTTCTCATTCCACAGAAATTCATTAATACTTTGATGTTTCCTCATGTGAGTAGGTTCTGTGTGAAACGAGTGTGTGTGAGAGACCGACAGCAAGAAAGTGCAAAAGCATCCAAAGTCACTCCGTCCTGGAAAAGCAGCACATACCTCTATTGTGTTTTATAGTTCCATATAAAGTCATCAAAATGAAAATGTATTCAAGGGTACATGCATTCATGACTTTTCAAAAATAATAAATGCAACACACAGTTAAGTCCCCATATTCTTACCTGTAGTTGTGTAAGAGCCATCTGGGAGTTTTCTTGGAGGAGGACTCTGTCATCTGTGGTGTGTTATTCCAGTGAGTGAGTGGTCTGCCTCTGTTCCCATGTCAGGAGGAAAAGACACGCAGAAACCTGCTAAGACATGACTTACGCCTACTGTGCAGACCCCTTCTGTAAAACTACCCGCCCCTTACTAATCTGCACCAAGCATACTGAACTTTGAACAAGCAGAGTAACTCACATCAGCTGGCCCAAGTCATGTGCCTTCTTACTTCCTTAGAGAAGCAGAAGTGAAAAACTCTTGTTTAGCTGGTTGGTTGGGGCCCTCCCACTGCAGCCCAAAGAAGAGTCCCTTTGCTTTTTATAGACATGTCATGTAAGGCTGGCATGATTATGAATCCCTGTAACAGATGATTCACCAAAGAAGGAAGCAGGCGCAGCTTATATGTGGGTAATTTGAAGCCTTTGACTTATAGGTGAACAATTACAACAAATTTTATTTTGTTGTTTGTGTGCTGATAATAATTGTAAATACAGGCCTGTTTTACTGTTATGGTGTTTAAATGTTTAGTGAAGCAAGAAAGCATCCTGACAGTCTTTTAGTGTTAGATGTTATTTTAAAAATAGTAAGTAGTAGTGGTAAAAGGAGGGTCCGATTAGAGTTTTGTTTTTTCTTAATATTTGCTTCATATATTGAGCTTTCAATCATAAGCAGTATATTGTAGTTTGATTGAGTTTAACTGCACTGAAACTGGTAAAGTAATGTTTGTATTGGTGACATAGAAAATCACAGCAATACCATAACTTAGCTAAACAGCGCCATCTTGTGGGGTTTAATGATACAGAAATACGCCGACAACAGCCAGATAATGGGAGACAAAAACACTGTCCTAAGGTAAATGTACAACCGTAACAACCGGTCAATCATGTACCTTTTACTTACTGAAGATATGTTAGCAGTAAAATCACAGGTGTAACCAATGGCATGATGACGCAGCTATATTAGTCGTGCGCTGGTATGGTGCATGCTAACTCAGTGGCCATTTGGGCACTAAAACTGAATTAAGCCAGCATTAATGCAATTAATTACATTTTTACCTCATATGAAAAGTCAGTGCGTCTACACTGAAAGCAGTATGCAAACTTGTAATTACAAAAAAGCGAACAAAAATAGTGTGTTGTCACTGATTAACATTTAGCTACCTCCACCTGTAGAAAGTCAAAGCCCCTCTCTCTGGACACTGGCGAGCTCGATGGCGCACTGTTCCTCATTTTCAAGCCAGTTTATTCCTTGTGCCGGTGCCTGCTCAATGTTGACTCCAGCCGGTACCTCCACTTCAATCATTTGAAAATTTTTACCCTTTCATGCCCAAAAAGTTGGACTTATGCCAGTGTGGCAAACGCTGTATGATTACCTGTCTATCTTACAGGCGAGTTTCATAAGAGGCACGTAATCACTAAAAATGATGCATTTCTTTCAAATAATAAATAACACATTTCTTTCCATGTATGACTTTACGTTCCCACTATGTCTTTACGTCTAAAAACGTGTTTATACTCTGTAAATATAGTGTAGGTAATTTGCAGGCCATAACACTACCATGTTACGTCGTGAAACACTGCTAATTAACGTTTGGGGTGTTATCTTATTTATAGGGACCACGTGTTTTGCTGGCGCGTTGACGTCGTGGGTCACGTGGTCAGCTCCAGCCAATGAGGTGTCCAGGGCGTGGTCTGCCTCAATCAGTTTAGCACAATGAAAGATCCCCGTTACTTTGCTACGAAAGATGATCTCCCTTCTCGCCTTACCTTATGATGTTGTAGCGCTTCGTCCGAGGAGCTGATTTTGTTCCCGTTGCAGTTTGCAGCCTGTGCAAATAATAGCAGGCTGCTCCCGTTGTGCACTCACAATGCATCCGATGCCTGTGTGCTCCGTTAGCGGCGGAGACATATTTGACTGTATACAGAGAGGAAATGTTGAACAGTGTATACACTTCGTTCAAAGTGATCGATCAGTCCTCAAGCAAAAAGGTAAGATGCAATAACAAGTTCACATCTTGATTAGGTCTGTGTTGCTATTTTATTTGTGAAACTACAGGCCACTACTTGCCACTGTGTTCCTGTGTCAGCACATTTAGCCTGTAATTGTGAGTGGTTGTATTTCCTGATTTGTTCATAATAAAGCCAGAGAACTGCAGTTGAACATAGTACACAAACCTGTTATACCTGTTGTCATGTGTCTGTAATACACATCTGTTGAAATCCGCATCATATGAATAGATTAAGTTAAAATGTGCAAATATTATAGCACTGAACAAGTATCATTCATTCATTATATTTTGTTCAAAGTTTAAACTTAATCATGCTTCAGTGTCTCCTGGTGTGATTTTTTTCCTAATACCAAGGGGAAACCTAACCCTGTAGCAGCTCCTGTGAGATGGTCTGGCACAGATCTAGATGGACAGATCCTGTGACAACCCAACACAAAGTCACATTGTGCCAAAGGGAACCCTAACCCAAGCTCCAGAGGGTTTTAACGATCAACAGGCTAACACACCATGTATTTGTGTCAGACTTATCTTGTTAGTCTCAGGGACTGCAGATCAAATTTGAAGGTCAGTATCTTCAAACCTTACTGTGATCATGTGCTTGTGTTTACCTTCATCCAGGCTGGGGTGGTTTCACCCCGCTCCACTACGCTGCCCTCCATGGTAACCGTGTCCTGGTCGACCTTTTCCTTAGTAATGGAGCTGACCCTAACCTGACGTGTGATGCAGGACAGACAGCCTTTCATTTTGCCTGCAGGTGAGCAGTAGGTCTGTAGTGTTAAACAAATGTGCCTGGACTCTCAAGGTGTAATAACAGTTTGTACTTTACTTACTCTCCTCAGGCAAGGAAACATCTACATCATACACCAAATGATGCAGTATGGAGCTGATCTACGCCTCATAGACCTGCAGGGAAAAACGTCACTGCATCATGCAGTCACTGGGGGCAACATGTGAGTGGAGGAAACAACACATCTTAGTCTTTTTTTTTGTTTTTTCTTTGTGTGACTACACAGTGACACACAAATATATTATGCACACACTAACTGTTAGTTATCGCTCCCAGTGTTGCAGTGCACTATTTGTGGGAGACGGGGATGTTCAGATTCTCAGACACAGACATGTACCAGGTGACACCCCTGCACCTGGCTGCATCCACAGGCAACACAGAGGTGGTCCGGTATCTGCTCAGAGACCAGGTATGATACAGTCTTCACTCTCTCACGCACTCATATGCTTTAGTTGACGAACAGTATCACACGGGGGAATTATCTTACAGTTTTGTAACGCGGTAAAAATGTTTTTGATGCTAACATTGAGCCAAATGAAAACTGTTGCTGCGGCAGCTGAGAATTACCATGCAGCCAAGAATGTTTGACTTTACTCACCTTCTAGCTGTTTTTAGTCACTTTTAGCTCATTGTTTTGGTTCTCAAGATTAAGTCCCACACTCATGAACCACCCACATAAAAATGTAGTCAGCCATTATCAGCAAATAACCTCAGCTTAATACCTGTACACAACCCAGCATTAAAATACCTAGAGTAAAAGCTTTCTAAGGTTTCTATGTACACTGAGTTGTCAGTGTATAAAATTAGTTACATTGACTGCAATCCTACAAACAGCTCTGCAGTAAAAGCTGCCTGTTGGGTCCTGATTCAAGTTTATGATCATTTTTGTGGCTGCAGTATGTGGTCGCATTGCATTGTATTTCATTATATTGACATAAATGTAACCAGGGCCCAAAAGCCCCCTCAAACCAGAGACAATCTGAGCTCATACACTTGGAAATGGGACAAAGATCGGCGGAATCTTAAAGATGCTTTTGTGAAGCAGGTCTCAACGCAGATGTGACCATCTTTCAGCAGCTGTGGCCACCTTTTAGCAGCTGTGCACCTCAACCCTCTTGTTTATGTCTCAGAGATGTGCTGTGGATGCAGTTGACCAGCAGGGAGCGACAGCGCTTCACGTTGCAGCAGAGAGGGGAGTAGTGGAGGTGTGCTGGACACTGCTGCAGAGAACAGGATGCAGGATGCTCCATCAGAAGAGCCACAGCGGCCTCACACCACTGGATCTCTGCAAACAGGGGAAAACATTTAGGTGAATCTGCTGTCTCTAGAAAAATGTGGAAAAACACTGACTGCACAGGACTGTAACACTCCTCTGTGCCTTCAAAATATACAGTATATTTGCTTTTCCAGATTTTACCATTTTCTCTTGGGATCCTAATGCTGATTAGTACATGGCTATACTGTCTATTTTTCTCTAGACATCAGCAACTCACCAAACTACTGAGTCGGCACATTAAAGAGCCAATACACCACAAGCCAAGAGAGTCTCATGGTAAATATTACTCTATGGCTTTCATCATTCATTTCAATAAAACAAGGACGTAATGATGATAACAATGGTGATGATAGTGGAAATGTATCATTAAAAGTGTTGTGTGTGGGTGTGTTTATAAGTTGAGTATACGTGTTTTGCTTTATTTGTCTCTTCTCACCAGTTTTATACTACTGGACGCTGTTTTTTCCAACTCTGAGTGGAGCTGCCATCCTGCTAATAGCAGCCATGTTGGGAGGCTATGGGGGTCTGATCTGCAGCTTGCTCTTCCCCTGGCTGGCTAGAAGCATCTTCACACAATACCACCGCATGACCACATACCAAAGGTGTGATGAACATTGCAGAATGTGACATGTTTATCAGGAAATCAATGTATTTTAGTGTTTGTAATAACAATAGTTTGTCCATTCCAGGTCACCCAACCCGATCTACTTGGGAACGCTTATAGCGGGCCTGTTCCACTCCCTGCTCTGCTTCTTTGGAAAAATAATGCCTAATATCCTTAACAGAGGTAGCACACATTAAGTCTTACACCCATGCATGTTTTTGGATCTCAGTGTTGCTTGGTTTGTCATTTGTCTTGTTGTCTATGATTGTACTCAGTGAATATCAAAATTGAATGAGCATATTGGACTGATATTTTCAAAACACGTTCATACTCAGCAAGTTATGAATTCTTTGCATTTTGAACAATCTACATGTTTTTTTTTCCATTCAAAGTTGTCACTTGGCCAATGCTCTCTTAGTTGTCTTGTGCACCCAAATATAGACAATACAGCAAATGTAATCCAGGATTTTTGTATATTGATATGACGAGGGTTCATCCTTAACCTTTTGAATGTGTGTGGCCAAACAGTCCTCTGGTCCAGGTGTCAATGGTCCACTTCTCCCTAGTGCTCGGTTTGTTCTGTAAGGTTCTGACACAGGACCCCGGGACACTGGACAGAGCGGATGCCGATCCTCGATTCTCCTGTATCGCTGACCTGGTTGAGAACAACCAGAGCCCTCACAGGTTCTGTCCATACTGTGAGGTAAGACATTTGCACTGGTCATGATTCACAGAGCATACACCCATATTTACCTGTGTATCCAGGTATCTAACTATCTGGTTACCAGTCTTTTCTGTTTGGATCTAGAAATGTACACACAGGTTTTCCCCTCCTATACACCCCTGTTCAAATTTCAGATGTCAAAGCAGCCATGTATTGTATCTAACAAAAATAATGATGAAAGCAGGAAAGATAAGCTAATCAAACACAAAACCCTTGTGTGGTTTTGAAAAAAGTTGTCAGTTAAGTTTAAGATGCACATTTTCTAGTTCTTGGGCTACGTCGTACAAAAAGTTACATTCGTTTTTATAGATATGTTGCTGTGCTTCACACCCTGTCCTTTCCTCATAGCTGTTTCAGCCTGACTACACTAAACACTGCAAGCTGTGTGAGGTGTGCATCAAAGACTACGACCATCACTGCCTTTTCCTCAACCGCTGCGTCGGCCGGGGTAACCACCGCCTCTTCCTCTTCTTCATCCTCTCCATGGTGATTGCCCACCTTCTTTTTGTTGCCACGGCAACAAGTTACCTGTACGACAAGATGCCTGCTGGCAGTCGAAGCTTGTCACTGTGGCTCACGTTGTTAGGGCAGGAGTTCTGGGTTGCGGTCATGATTGTTATGAACACGCTGACGCTTTTGTGGGAGGTGTGGCTACTGACCGAGCAGTTTGATGCCGTTGCCACAGGAACGACCACCTACTTCAGACAGTGTGAAACCTCAGCACGACAGAGGTCGCTAGGACAGCGCTGGGTTATAGTACTGTCATTTCTGCTGGAGGGTCGAAGACGAGTAGGCAGCGGACAAATACGAGAGGACAAAACTGCCATAGACATTTAAAATTGTCAGTTTTTGTCGAATGCAGCTGTTTCATCATCGGTCACTTACAAATCTACATCCTCAGTTTAGAGTCTTCGGTGTGCAGTCAACTTTGTGATAATGTCCTCTTTAGATTCAGTAACTTTCGAATGCCATATAACATGTTGTACTTGAATGTAAAATTTGATCATATCTTAATATTTTATTTTAATATATACAGTCGACTATACAGTAGATTTGTGAGCAGATCTGTCCACAGTGGCTAACAGGATAACTAGCACTAACTGTTTAGTCGTTCACCTAGTTTTTAGAGACCTCACTGAACACTTTTAAGATAACAGTGTTTTTGATTAACTTGTTGGATAACATTGTTCTGTGTGTAGTACTGGATATTTCCAAAACTGTGTTTTAGCAGGAAACGCCTCTGATAACATGAACACTCACATTCACAACTGTGTTTTTCTACTCCGCATCATCTGACTTTTTTAACATCGTTGTTAATCGTTGCTTTAAATAAAAGCATAAAGCATACTGTAGATCAAAGTTGTGAGGATTTGTGCGCTCAAAACAAATGACACGTTCTGTGATTAGCTCATAATAATGGTTAATAGCAGGTGCACTGAAAGACTTTGTTCCTAACATAATGTCGTTACCTCGGCGACCTGCTCCCAGTCATTTGTGCCATGACACTTCCTCTGCTCTCACTAATGGGACGTGCTCTTTTCATGCCTTCAATTACACATACTCATTTCCTATGTGTCCCTCAGGACCATATTTCTAGATTATAGATGATGTTCCCCACACCCCTTTAGAGGCTGGTGTGTCTGGACTATGTGAGTGGCTATGTCATGTGATATAATTTAGTGTCTACTGTACCGCCTGTAATGCATATGGAGTGGGTAAGATGAGTGCATGTAAAGCTTGTGAAACTGAGTGCTTTTACTGTATTTCTCTGTCCCTGGATCAGTGTTATTGTATTTAACCGGTTGCCACTTGTCGATATCCCAGTATATTTTATATGTACTGATGTATTTTATCTTTGGTGATTAGTTTCCAAGATGATACCACATTTGTGCCATGATGTGTTTTTTTATGCTATAGAAAAAATATGTTTAATAAAAAAAATTTAAAAAAGAAATCACTGAAATCTGCCTTTTAGAAAAAAATGAACTCTCTTCCCTTTCTCACTGTGTAGCTGGAGAGAAACAAGCTTTTAAGAGCTTCTCAGATTCAAAGCTTGTGAAACTTCCCTCACGATTTACATAAGCAAATCTCCTAACAGCCAGAGCACTGCCTTTTGCCCTGTTACGAGCAGAGCAAATTTACAGTAATAACATTTAAAAAAGAAACTCATAATATTTTTTGAACAGAAGTCAGCAGTTTTCACTTCTCCATCAAGCCAGCACACTTCCTGAGTGGCAGACGGACTGAAAATCCAGATGAGAGGACAGCGGGACAGCATCGCACACCTGTGTTTTATTTCCCTGGAAACGGTATCAATCACTGCAGCTGCTTCGGGACTGTGTGATGCTTTTCTTGTGCAGCACAGAGAGTGTGGCTCGAGGCTGAGAGTCGTCCGGTCCGCCCATCCGAGATGACATGGCAAGTAATACTCTCATGACTGTCTTTACTTCCTGCCGTCTATGAGAATTTGTTCTCATCAGCATTCCTCAGGCACATGTCACCAGTGTGCTGAAGGCAAGAATAGTAGTCCCTTCTCTTTGGGTATGTGAATTACATTAGATTTGTGATTATCAATTAGACTGACATTTCAGTATTGTCATTGTTTAAACTCTGAGTGTCCTTGTGTGTGTGTGTGTGTGTGTGTGTGTGTGTGTGTGTGTGTGTGTGTGTGTGTGTGTGTGTGTGTGTGTGTGTGTGTGTGTGTGTGTGTGTGTGTGTGTGTGTGTGTGTGTGTGTCTTTTAGAAATGGGCCCAGCGGAGAGGGATTCACTGTGCAGACGGGTTCACTGCAATGAAACCATCCAGGGCTTTTCTGGCCGGTGAAAAACAAAAGGAATCAGGTAAAGCTCTGTTTTTAATTTGTTTTGCATAGTTGGTCATTGTATCAAGCATGCTGACGATCTATGTTGTTGCCTATGATTAAGCCGGCTGGCCATCTGAGTTCTCATTTAAACTGAAGCTCTTGAGTTTTTATGATTTATGGGTCCAAACCATTTCTTGATCATCTCTATAAGCTTTCTGTCTGTCAGGGTATAAGTTGTTTTAATTTTCCACAAATCAAATTGGCCAAAGTTGTGTCACTAACGTACTGCTGCTTCCTTATAAAAGCCTTCGTAAGGGGCTGTGCATAGTATTGACCATCTGCCATTGATTGATTGTTATGTGTGAGCTGAGTTGGTTATCTTTTCATATGAGGAACCTCAGTCAGCTCGCCCTTCTATAGCTCAGTCTCTGTACTGCATTTGAGTCTCATCCAGCCTCTTGAGCTGCAGCATTTATCTGCTTTATCACATCACTACCAGACAGAATAGGAACAAGAACATCACACCCTTGAGTGCTGTGGCTTTCACCATACAGATTCCTGCGCGGTGTGGCATTTCCCCTCAGACTGTAAATCTCAGCCTGTGTGAGTCATGATCAAGTCAGATTTTGTCAGTTTTGAACACATGTACACCAAAAATTATCCATCCCTGCCATACATCTGCAAGTGTTTAGAGGTACAGACAATACAATGACACGTCCACTTACTCTGCATCAGTCTTTTAATAGTGAGAATGGTGTCAGTAAAATCAAATGTATTGATCTGAGGTTGTACTCCAGCTACCGACAAGACCATAATCAAATCTCCATGAGCAAACAGCTGGAGGGACTGTGAAGACTGGGGAGTGATGGGGGAGTCAATGTAAAGAAACGGGTGACAAGACATAGGACACACAGCCAGACATATTTATAGACGGTGAGAAATTGATACTGAAAGTGTGCAGCAGAAGGCAGGGAGACAGATTGCAAAGGAGAGAGAGAGTGAGGGAGCGAGAGAGAAAGAGAGAGAGGGAGTGGGCAGGGCTCTAGGTATGTGAGAACAACAGCACGCCGGGCCAGTGGGACAGAGAGAGAGAGACGAAAGGAATTAGAGGAAGAAGAGGAGGGTGTATGGTTAAGTGCTTGTAAGCGTGAGTGTGCATATGTGTGTGAGTGTGTGTGTGTGTGTGTGTTTACGTGTGTGTGAAATCAGATGGAGACAGTGTCCAAGTGCAAGACTGTGAGCCGGAGGAGAGAGATGCTCGAAGAGGATGAGGAGTAACAGGGCGAGGCAGCAGCGTGAGGCGCTGAGTGTGTGTGTGTGTGTGTGTGTGTGTGTGTGTGTGTGTGTGTGTGGTGGAGGAATAGTGTGTGAACAGAGGGATGCAGTCATGTCTCTGTGAGAGGGAGCAGCACAGCAACGGTAACCATGCTGAGCCCCAAGATAAAACAGGCACGCCGGGGTAAGCACGGTCCCTCCTCCCCTTTCTCCATCCCTCCTGTACGCTCCATCTCTTTTCTTTCTTTTCTTTCTTGCTGTCATCTCTTTCTCCTCTCTTCTCTTTCTCTCTCTGCAGAGCTCCATCTGACCTGCTGTCTTTGTAATAATAACATTTATATTGTTGTTAGTGCTTTCATCGATAATGACATCATGAGGTGTAACAATGCCAGACTTGTGCCGAATATCCACACCAGTGTCATTCTGCATCCCGGTGACTATTGCGATCAGCAATGACCTGACTTTTCTTGCATGATCTGAGGCTTTATCTGCTGGGCTCATTGAGAGTTAACAAGCACTACTACAGGGTGATGTAATCCCCATGTCTCTTGATTATACCGTCTTCATTCATAGAAGATTTGATCGAGATGGAGATCACTGTGGGTCGTACTAAACATGGCTGCTGGAAGGATAATTCTCCCTATGACAATGGTCTGTATCCTGACACGGTCACACCTGAACACATAACTACATGGGTTTTGGTTTTGAGCAGTTGACAGACTCGGGTATGAGCGGTGGTGAGGGGAATGCATGGGCTCTCCTCTGGATATCACAACAGCTGACCGTCAAACATAGTTCCTCTAACGCTTGGTAAATTCGCTTGTGACCACATAAGTCAGGACACCACATATGCATGCCTCTCACATGACTGCATGGAGATGAATATGGAAGCTGCAAACCAACGGTAACAACTCCTGGCGCTGAGATTATCATGATGAGTATAAATACTTGCTGTGCTCCTCACGGCAGGTGGTTGCTATAGACAACCAACGCACACTGCCTCAGGTGGCTGGGAGGAGAGCATCCACATGACTGCTGTTTCAGTGGCATTGCCACCCTGACTTGACAAAAGTCTGTGAGATTTGCTGATCTGCATTTTTTGCATGAAAATGGCCACAACAGAGTGAAGTATTGGCCAGCAGCAGCTTCAAGAACCCATATTGTGTGCTTGTGTTTAGGCAGGGCTTCATTTCTCCCCTGGCTGTCCTTGTCTTATTCTAGACCAGCTGTAAAAATAAGACCATAAAAGCAGAGTAGCCACTTAAGTTTGCTTGCCACGTTTGGTGCGCTTGCCATCTCTCTTTTGCTGTAATGGTATTCTCCTTTGGTTGGATTCCCAGCTCTGCTCTCCTCTGACCCTTTTATGCAACATCATTCAGGGCAAATTCAGACAGCAGCACAGTGATCTGCACTCAGAAACTTGGATATCAGACTCAAATCCTAAGCAGTTAAGTGGAGTGTGAGTCTTACAGGAAGATGCTATTGGTAAAAACCCTGAGTAATCAGATGTGGCTGAGGCTTCTCGCCATTATTTGTTTGGCCGAATAATTGTTTAAGTGTAAAAATACCATGAAGACTTATTGTCATTTTATCATTTCTGTAAGATTTCATTCATAAAACAATTTTTGCTGCACCACGTTAATAACAATCATTGTTAATGTTAATTACAATTATTACAAAAGATTATTATGGTCTGTATGGTAGTCCATCCATCCATCCATTAGCTATACCGCCTGTCCTTACAGGGTCGCGGTGGGCTGGACCCAAGCCCAGGGCTGACATATAGAGACAATATACACATATATCTATATATATATCATTAATAATCATTGCAGTTATAATATAATGTAAGACTGACTGACTGACTGTATATATATATATATATAGATATATATATATATATATATATGTATATATATACTCAGGTACTGTACTTTTACTTTTCAGTATTTCATTCAACTATATGCATTTCTTTAAACTTCTACTCCACTGCAGTTCAAAAGTAAATATTGTACTTTTTACTTTTTTTTACAGCTCTAACTAATGTCTTTACAGATGAGGATTTTACAACATAAGATGTTTAAAAAATATTATACACTGTTATAGATTAAACTACACAAAAGTATATATCAGATACCAACTCAACCAGCTACAGGAGTAAAATGCTGCTTACACATCAATGAATCAGTAAACATAACTCAATAATGAATTATACAAGGTCACAGGGGAAATATTTCTGCATTAGTACTACTTTTATTATTGATAATTTAAGGGTATTTTGCTAATAATAATTGAGTACTTTTACTTGATTAAAATTTCAACTTCAGAACATAATGGAGTATTTTACATACATACATATGTTGTGGTATTCCTACTTTAACTGAAGTGAAGGATCTGAATACCACTACCTATCACTAATGAGCTCATAAAACAGTTCATTCGTAACATAAAAGTACTTTAGTGGATATGTAAATTATTTTATTAAATGCGAGGAAATGCCCTTTGAGTGACATTATATCCTGGAAAGATAATTTGATTCAACAGTTCTTTGCTGACAGTAGATTTATAAAAAAAAAAAAAAAAAAAAAACAGTTCCTCTCTGAGATTTAAAGATGTGTGTACAACACGGCCACGTCTGCTGTATTTTTAGATCCTGCTCTGTCTGCTTCTGCTGTCACCATACAGTTTCGTTAATGACGTGTTTCACATGCTCTCCAGTCTTTTCCCTTCCCAGCAATCATGACTCTGTAAATGAAGGACGTCCAGAGAGGGGAGAAATAAAATGAAGAGTCCAGACAGAGAGCTGATAAGTAAGAGAGAGAGAGAGAGAGAGAGAGAGAGAGAGAGATAACAGGAGAGAGAAACAGAAAGAGAGATTTCAGTCCAGGCCCTTACAGATACCTTCCCTGCTGTCCTCAGCAGAAAGCGAGATGCAATTAACAGGAAAAAGACGCCATTGATTTCTCTCTTCTCTCTACTCTCCCTGTGCCTTCTGTTTATCTCTCTCTCGCTCTTTCGCTCTCACCCTGACTCCCTAGGGATCACTCTACTGTCGCTGTTTTTCTTCTATACCTTTGGCATACAGATGCTAATATATAATCCATGCTTATGATCAGTCTGTAGCACTTAAAATGCAACGTAATATGAAACAAAATTCCTCTCTGTACAGCAATGAATCTGGAAATAATATATACCCTTATTAATATCTGAAACGCCTTATAAAATGCACTGTAATTGATAGATGGATTTCATCTTAAAGCAGGATGTCTTTGCTACAAAATGGAGGCTGTGTCTTGGTAAAAATGACTTAATAGGAAATCTGGATGCGTGGTCAAGCCTGTGGACTTAGCCGCACACATGGGAGACTCCTGTGAATAATGATTGTGGATCGTCTCTGTGAATTCTTATAATAATAAAAAGAAAAATCTCAAAATAAAATGTGTCCTCTGTCTCGATGCAACTCTGTCTCGTTCATTTTTTTTTTATCTCTCTCTGTCTCACTCTGATGCTCTTAATCTTGTAATCTTGAAAGCTTCTTTTAGCTCACATTTTTCTCTATGTGTGCTTCCATGCAGCACGGTCCAAGAGCATGGTGCTTGGAGAGCTGTCTCGGGTGTCCAGGCCCTGCTCGCCTCTGGATCAGGAGAAAGCACTGAAGGCAGGCTGGCTGAAGAGGCAGCGGAGTATCATGAAAAACTGGCAGCTGCGTTGGTTTGTCCTGCGGACTGAAGCTCTGTATTTCTACAAGGACCAGGATGAGACCAAGGCACAGGTGACATGCACAAAATAATGTATGTAAATATACAAGACAGTTACCTGATGTCACCTAATCCCCAAGGAGGTTTGGATTGATTTTGGTTCAAAGCCTGATACATATTTAAGCTTCATGAATTTATCTAATGAGTATTTTCGCCCAGGGCCAGTAGATCCGATGTGTGTGCTCCAACTCTGAAAATAGCTTATTGATTCTTTAAAATGAGGGCGACAAAAAACATTTTGTCGCCCTCAAGTAAAATAAAACATTTTCTGTGTTATGTGCCATAGCCATTCATCTTTCCTGCAAAAAATCATCCATCCCCACAATCTCCATTTGAGTCTTAGTGTGTTGTTATTGCCCTGACACACACATTGATAAAGTGGTAACTTGCTGCCCTGTGGTTCTCCTGTAAGCACTTAGCCGGCGACCTCTGACCGTCTCTGTGCTGGATCAGAAATGCATGTACATCAGGAAGCGGCTGAGGGATTAATAGATGAAGAGATGTTTCCCTGAGTCATCTCTCCGTCCATCATCATTACCTCCCTCTGTTGGGCAGATGCCCAGAGCCCAGAGTGCTCAGAACTCTATAATGTTTAACATGCACTACACATCCAAGTCCAGAACCACTGATTGATTTCTTGTTTGGCCCTTGAATACAGTTGATGTGGATGTTTTCCTCATGCTTGCCTGCCTGTCAGTCTATCTGTCTATCTGTCTGTGTCACGCCTTCCTCTCCTTTCTCCTACAGAGTTGTATTCCTCTTCAGGGCAGTCAGGTCAATGAGCTGCCTGCCAATCAGGACGAGCCTGGTCGCCACCTTTTTGAAATAGTTCCAGGTGAGTTGGCGTGTTGACAACTCTGCTGTATAAGGAAGTCAATAGGTGAGAAAGTCTTGTTCTAGGGATGCTGAACTATCTGTTTACTACAGTGGCAAACAATGTCCTCACTTTAGACTAGACTAAGATTGTACGCTTCACTAAATCCTGATAAAGCACAATCTAAAATAATTTCCCAAATCCCTTCTTTTTTTTTTGCAGAAAAAGACATCATGATCAAAGCTGGTTTGCACTCATGAGTTTTTGATGTTCAGAAAGTGCTGAAACCACAAATGGTGCAACATCAGTGCATATACAACAACCAGTAAAATATAAAGCTGATGCCAGGTTTGCTGTAATGTACAGAAAGTTTCTCTCTGTGTTGCTTGATACTGTATATACAGCAGCTGGTGTTCTCTTTGTTAACCTTATTGTGAGGAATGAAAAAAGAATAGAAGTAAATCAATAAGCTGCGTAGGAGTCACAGGCCATGGCGCATGCATGAAATATGCAGAATAGCAGAAAGGATGTGATTGCCACAGGCATGTGACTGAAGGTTCAACAATGACTTCATTCATTTCTGCCCTTGATATGTGGTTGGCCTGATGACAGAGTGTGCGCCACATCGATCAGGAGGCGTGGTCGGATGATTCTTCATAAGGGCTCAGCTGTAGCCCCTATTTCCAACTGGCAGTACAGGTTCAACGTGGGCAATTACTGCAGCAGGTTGACTTAACACCCTGACAGTTTATCCTGAGGATGAGGTTCCCATTACATCTTTCTCAGCTCTGATTATCAAAGAGGAGGATGTGTTGTAGAAACACTGTAACGCTCCTATATTGGAGCATTTTTGAAAGCAGATTGAACTGGTGAAAAGTATTGCATATATCTCCCTCTCTGGATTTCTGTGTTGCCAGGACACAATCCTGGTGTATAATTTCAATTTTGCAAGAGCAAGCATCTGGCAGCCTCTGGATAAACATACAGTATTGCAACAGAGGATCTGTAGAAAAAAAAGCCTCTGTTTCACGGAAACACTGCACAGGAACAACTACAATATTTTCAGTGTCTGTGTCTGCCAACACCGCTGTGTCAGTTGTCTCCTCCTCACTGAGACAAATGTATGTTCATATACATACTGTACATGCAAACATGACCTGTGTTCAGCACATTCAGCTGGGCTGGAAGAAGGTCGACAGTCATGCAAACTATATGCAGTTTGTAGTATATGGAGTAAAACATGCAAACACATCAGTGCGGCCTTTTAACATGTAAAATGGAGTCCAGTGTCAGTTTGTAGAGAAAGTTAGTGAAATAACAGAGTGAAAACAGACAAAGAAGAAAAGGTCCAGGACAGAAGGAAAAAAAAGAGACGGTGTGCAGTGGTGCAGTTACTGGTGTCCACCGGGAACACTACTCTTTCTGGGTCATTTCTCTCACACAAAACACACTATGCACCACAGTGCAGGCCTTAAAGGCTGGTACTGATATACTGAATGTCTTACACAGTAAAGCACATGCAACCCCTACCAAATTCACTTTAAAAAAACAAACAATACAAAAAAAAACTCTGTCTTTTGGATTGCTTCCAAAAGGTTTCCATCAGTATAAATATAAGAAAACATTTTATGATTAGCAAACTTGATGCTTTTAGAAATGGAGACGTGCTTGCACCTCTTCAAAAGCAAGCGATTACAAAGTCACATAGAGGGAGATTATTTCACACAGTGTAATCAAAGCTAAACTAAAATAAACTAAAATGTCAAACTAAAATGTCAAACCGGGTGGTATCAAGCTGCGTGTGCCCAGAGGAAAGAGGCAGAGCTGCACGGCTGCCTCTTTGTACTTTACAGGGGTGCTCGAGCTAATAAGGTTATTGAAAATACTGATGTTTCCATCTGGCAGAACCCACTTGTTTACAGTATCGTGATACAGTTCATGTGATGAGCAAAGTATCTTGCAAAAGTGGTATTTGTTTCATGTGTGATTCCACGTGGTTTTGAGATGCGTGAGTCATTTTGTCCTGTCGATCCAGAAAGTAATGGAATACCGAATTGTGTTTTCAGGGGGCACTGGAGAAAAAGATCGGACAGGTTTAAGCCATGAATCATTCCTGCTGATGGCCAACTCTCAGAGTGACATGGAAGAATGGGTCAGAGCCATACGCAGAGTCATATGGGCTCCACTTGGAGGAGGTGTGGTTCTTAAACATATGCATATACACAGTCTCACAGTTATTCATTATTGTAATTATGCAAATAAATTTAACGAAACATCCTCAACTATCAGTGTCCTGATTGATATCCATTTTCTGTGTTGTGTGTCTGCAGGCGTCTTTGGGCAGCACCTAGAGGAGACAATGTTGTACGAGGCTCAGTGTGGCCCCCAGCGACTGGTGCCCGTGCTGGTCGAGCAGTGTGCGTGTTTCATACGTGAGCACGGGCTGGAGGAGGAAGGTCTTTTCAGGGCCCCCGGACAGACCAATCATGTTCGAGAGCTACAGGATGCGTTTGACCGTGGCGAGAAGCCGGTGTTTGACAGGTGAGGCAGTGGGAGCAGGCTTTTTTTTTTTTTTTTTTTTTATCAGTGCTGAATATTATCCTTTATGTGCACTCTCTGTCTCTTACAGTACCACAGATGTCCACACAGTGGCATCACTGCTAAAGCTGTACATACGGGAGCTGCCAGAGCCTATAATCCCATTCTCCAAATACACACAGTTTCTCTCTTGTGCTCAGCTACTTACCAAGGATAAAGAAATGGTAATGAAATATCTGCCTGTCATTACAGATGTATTTTAAAACCTTAACCTTGATAGTTAACACATGTTTTTCTTGTTAAAGGGTATCATAGAGCTTGGCAAACAGGTGAAATCCCTTCCTCAGGTCAACTATAACATCCTTAAATACATCTGCAGGTATGTAAACACCATCATGTCGTCTCCTGTATTTAACAGCTAGTTATTAACCTCACTAATGTGACAGTGATGGGTTTCATTATTGCTGTCATTCCCCATTCACTGTTTGATGACTTGTCACTCTGTCATACAAAGAAACAACATTTGTTACACCCACGTCCCCGTCATCAGGAGATGTGACATCACATTGATTGACTCAGAGTGTGCATAATTGCACGTCTTCTCTGCCTCCTGCATCTATATAAACACCACAAGCAGAGCCCACACACAGCAGAATCATGACTCAGCCCCCCCCCCCCCCCCCCCCCCTTCTTTTTTTTTTTTTTCATGAGCTTGATTTTTACTGAAAGGAACAAGGAGTTTTAAACACTTTGAAGCAATGCAGTCGGTGCTGGGGGCTTTATGTGGAAAAACTGAAGGGTATACTCACACACTGCTTGCTGTCTGTGCAGGTTCCTGGATGAGGTTCAGTCTCACTCCAGTGAGAATAAGATGAGTGTTCAGAATCTGGCCACTGTGTTTGGACCCAATATCCTTCGACCCAGAGTGGAGGATCCAGTTACCATGATGGAGGGTTGGTGATAATGTCAACATATGTTAATCTGTAGCACTAAAAAACAATCAACATGTACATAGCCATGAAACATTTCTAGCAGGCCTATACTTACTGCAAGTGTATGTGTGTTTGTCATTATAAACAGGAAGTTCACAGGTGCAGCACCTGATGACTGTGCTGATCAGTGAACACTCCCGACTTTACCAACGTCAGGAGCCAGAAACAGAGACCAAGATCTCCCCGCAGCAACAGCTGAGTCCTCTCAAACGGTGCAAGGTAGAGTGGTTCTCACAAGAAGACATTGACCCCCCACCCTCCTCAGGCACAGGCTCCAAATCCCCTAAAGAGAAACTCCAATCTTCCACCCCTTCTTCAGACAGTAAGCCGACCACTCCAAGCCCCAGTACAACATTGGAGAAAGGTGAGGATGTTCAGCTTGAAGGGAAGGGCAAAAGTAAATCAGAGGAGAAAATAGACGGAAAAGCAGACAGCAAAATTGAAGGGAGAAGTGGAAGTGAAGTAGCTGTTAGCCCCAGTAAACAGTCTAAAGCCCTGCCCTCCTGGAGGTGCTCCTTCAAGGGCAGTGCAGCATCTGGGGGGTCAAGGGGGAAATTAGGGGGATCGGCGGGAGATGTGTCAGCAGCTGGTGGGAGCAACTGGCTGATGAATGGCCTGTCGTCCCTCCGAGCTCACAGGCGCACCACCTCATCTGGTGAAAGACTGAAAGACTCTACTCTGTCTCTGAAGGATTCAACACTCTCCCTCAAAGAGACCACTCTTTCACTCAAGGACTCACAGAGAGACTCTGATGAAGACTCCTCTCGAACATCCCTGTCTCACAGAGCCCTCCACCAATCCCACAGACTGTCTGCCTATGACAATGTTGCCCCCTCTAGTCTAAGCCTGCCTGCTGACACCTCCTCAATCTGGACGTCCTTTGAGATCTCATTGGCCGAGCCAGAGGGAAGTGACAAAGCAGTAAAAGCGGGGCAGGGTCAAGAGAGACCCACAGAGGTGACGGACAGTACAAATACTCCGGATCACAGTGCAAGTGGGACTGAGGATGATCTCACTGGGACAAACGAAGGTCTCACCAACATGCTGACCGAGCTCAAACTGGAGCTGAAGAAACAGAGGACAAGCTATGAAAGCTGCATTCGCAAGTAAGAATGAGTCACTTGTCATTTCCTGTCAAATAACTAATTCATTTCAGCCTGAGGTTTTATTTATAATACCTTCTTCTCTTCTTTGAGGTTGGAAGAGTCCTGCTCTAAGTACCAGTCCCAGGTTAACCATCTCGAGGAGGACCTGGACCAGGAGAAGAAGAAGTTCCAGATGCTGGAGATCCGACTCAGGAACTCGGAGCGGGCACATCAAGACGCAGAGAACCGAAACATTCTCCTCCAGCAGGAGATGGAGGAGTTCTTCAAAACCCTTGGAGATCTGACCACAGGAGCAACACGGACCAACTAGACCAGACCAACCTGCCTTCATCTGGTCCATCAGAGGAGGAGGAGGAGGAGGAGCTTGGAAAACCAGCCAGCCCCAAAGCTTTGAAGACCAAATACCTCTTGTGCAGTACTACTTGCCATCGTATCCTCTTTAGTATGGCCGTCTTGTGCCTACACTGACCAGTGCCGGTGCCAAACGAGAACTCCTATGGACCAAGGACCTCTCATTTTACCATTCCACAAACGCCCTTACTATTATACTCCATAGGTCATGTAGCTAATTATTAATTGTCTAAATTCCTCTGTAGGAGACCAGAAAAGGCCTTATTAATGATATGAGCTACAGTCTTCCTTATACACGCTCTGTTGATGTTAGAACGCGACAGAAATCTTGACAAAGGAAGAACAATGTGAGACATTAAAATTCAACTCTTTTATTTGCTGGAGTTGAAGGTACTGTAGACAGTTTCCATTTCTGATGTATATTATTGGTCTGTTAGTGAGGCAATTTCATATCCAAAGGCTAAAATTCACACACCTGGCCTTATCATAACACACCACAACAGGTTTTTCTCTTTACTGTCCGTATTTGGCCAAACCATCAGAAGACTGCAGTATCATCCCAGTAGTGCTGAATGGCTTTCCTTTCTTTAACTCTAAATGTACCTGCACTAAAACCAGATTTGCTCAGAGAAAACTCATGCGTAGTCTATTCTAACTTTTCTATTTTTGAGAAGATGGAGGGGAAGAAAAAAAAAACCACAAAAAAGAGGAAGCCACAACAGTCATTTGTAATGTGGCCCAGAAAGGGTCAGGACATGCGTCACAATCCCCAAAGTGCATTCTGGGAGCTGATGCTAGGGGGTTACTGCCTGGAGTGCCCAACCATGAAAAGGGCAAAGGGACAGGTTGGGAATTTGAGCCATCAAATACATCCAAAGGTTACCGTGGCAGGTAGCAAATGCCTGTTTCCTGACTCTCAGAAACATACATACATCTACATTAAATTGTACAGATCAATTACCAAGTATACTAATCTATGATTATATTGCACAGAAAAAAAAAAGAAACAAAATGCATATAAATAGTACTTCTGAATGAAATGTACATTACATTACAATAGACACCTCCTAGCTTGAAATAAATAAATAAATAAATAAATAACACAAATGCTGAAAAAAAAACTTGGATCTTTTTTCGCATTTCTTTCGAATGATGTGTGCCATGATATACATACTGTATCTTCAAACACGTGTGGTTGAGTGTGTGTGTGTGAGGTAGAACTCAGAAAGACGCACCACAGAAGAGAGGAGCATCTGCCACGGAGAGGACTGAAAATCACTGAACTGAGTAAGGGCACTTAAATGAAATATCCTAAATATCAGACAGCAGTGAATAACGTCTGAAAGAACCTGCCATGAGGGTAAAGTGACTCATTTAGACTCTGGTGACAGTCCCCAAATACAGCTCACTCATTCTAGCCAGTGGAGTGGCCTGGATTAACCTGTTACAGCGCTAACAGTGGCTCGTTACAATGCCACATTTCTATTCACTTACATTCACCCTGTTCTTCCTCATCCAACAGACCGTCATCTACAAATTACACCTAAGTAAATAAACAAGTTAAAATACAGTCAGTTTACAGTATGCTATAGTAAAAAAAAGAAAAAGAAAAAAAGAAATTCAGTGTCAGGGCAACAGAGCATTTGACCGCTTGTCAAGATACACACAATCTGAGGTGACATAATACTAAGAAATAAGTTAACTTGGGATGCTTTCTACAAGAAAGATGAGGAACAGTGTCAAAATAAAATTATCCATTTGCATTAGGATCAGAGATGAAATGTGCTATAGTCTACTTTTAAAAGAGAGAATTGGTGTAGAGTCATTCAAATGTCCCAAGAATAATACAAAAATGCCAAATGAACAATTCAAAAATATACTCAACATAATATTGCGGTGCTAACAGTGTGATAGTCGACTGTGTAGCAGTAGCTAAAAAACAGTAATGTGTAAAGTACACTCAAATCCCTCTCTTTCATAACTTACATCACAGATTCACATCAAAACATACTCTGATTCTTTGCAGCAAAAATACAGTAATAATGATACAATTTCAAACCACAATCATTTACAGCAGTATAGAGGGAGGGGAAATAAAAACAAACTGTACATTAAAAGCGCAGCTCTAAAAACTAACATGAGAAGTTCCATTGGCCTAAAAAGGTTTGCTCTTGTGTGTAGGTGTGTGTGTTTGTGTGTTATGCGTTTTGTATGTGTCCGTTATCTGCAGCAGGCCAGCGCACCCAGAGAGGTATGGCTGTCCAAGCTGCTGTCTGTTTCAGAGGTCATGGTGGGGTCACTGCTCGGGTCAGTGGGCTCTGTGGACATGGATGAGACGTCGTTGGCTGAAGAAGAGGAGGACGTTGGCTGAGGGGGGCTGTCGATCACTGCTGCACCTGTGCTGCGAAAAACACACGTCAACGCATAGGTTTCATTGAAATACACAGGATTCTGCCATTACAGGTACACACACAGGTAAACAGTGTCTCAAACCTTGAATACCTATTAAAAGCTGATTGGGTCAAAAGATGTAAAGGTTAAAACTTGGCTAAATCTTTTTAAGAAATAGTAAGACGTCTCAATTATTTAAACACTGATTCAAAACTGATTCAAGAACAAAATGATTGAATTGGGCTGGACTCTCTTATACTTTCCCTGACAATACATAGCCTACAGTTACTATTTGTACTTTCAAAACACTTTGTTCATTCTTGAAATATTTCAAAATATTGCAGTTCTATTCTAGAAACATAAGCATTTAATTCTTGTGACTTTATTAAAAAAAGAGTTTCAACTTTATTATCATCTTTATTTACAAAATATCATTATGGCTCAAATACACTGTTGTCCTTCTACAAATTTAACATCTCTTGGTAAAAACTTGCAAATCAACAAATTAGATCTTACAGTGCATATGTACGAAGTATGCAGCTGATTTAAATAAAATAACATTAAATTGAATTAAAAGTATTAGGACTATTTCATTATTCAATCAAACAGACTGAGTGTCCTCCTCTGGTAAACACCCATCATGTGCCTCTCACAAACAAAAATAGTATTGATTCACCTTAATTCATCCTTTCCACTTCCACCTCCTCTTATCTCCCAGAGTTATAATGATTACTCACCTAAAGGAGGTGGCTGGCCTCTTATCACTCCATTTTTTGTCCACTCCTCCCATTCACTCACTTCCTTATAAATTAGCTCTAAAAATGAAAGAACACAAGAAGGTTATGTGGGGCAGGGGAGACGGAGAGGAAGAATTGATGCTTGTATGCACAGTATGCAATACACTTTTTCTGTACAGTCAGAGTGTATTGCATACTGTACAGTCCAAACAGCATCATGTTTCTAATTTGGACAGGCTGTGCTGGTGTGACCCTTCTAAAAATGAGTGAGGGGTCATTATCACCTGGCAGGGTTTAGGATGAGCTCATCGTGCTGCACAACTGAAAGTGATATTTACTCACAATCTTAAGTCCTCCCGTGCTCCGGAGACTCAGGTTCCACACAGTGGAAAACATTAACTGAGAGGTTTTAAAAAAAGGGGATTTCAAGTCACGCCACGCACCTTCTGGCAACTATAGTGGAGACACAGAGCTCCTTCGGCAACAATGTCTGTAAACAACTGGCCGCATTTCTACACATTCACTGGCTCTCCCACTGGATTTCCTTACACATGGTTTATTTTTGTGCTTTCCATGAATAGAAAAAAAATCATGTCACTGCTCATCATAGAATCTGACCAGCTGACCATTTCTATTTCCTTGTAAACACATCTGATTTGCAGAAATTGAATGCATGAACTATATCAGAAAGCCCTAATAGTGATGAGTATTTGCATGGTAACATTTTTAATGTTTTGTTAAATTACCACGCTGGTTTAACTTATTTTCAAAATAAATGCACTTTATCAGTGAATGAAGCCAACAGCACATCCTAGCACTGTGGTTAGTTCCCGTGCTGCCTCAGGAGTCACAGGGTAAATAATACACTGAAACTGACAGTGAAAAGTGAAGTGTTGAGTTCAGCGTTAAGATTCTTAGTATGCTGTCTAACCTTTCCACTCTTCCACGGTATGCTCCCTCTCGTCCAACTGTTTGTCTGGGATCTTCGGAGGGGGCTGAGAAAGAGAAAATGGCTTAAACGGCACATTGGTGGTAGATGAGCGATGCCAACTTTCCACTTCAAGTGAAGTAATTAAAATCTCATGTGACCCATTTAAGGATCATGCAGTCCGATCAGCGATCCACTTACCGCTTCCACTTCTGCTGGGTCGTACCAAACATTAATATAGGGGTGCTGCAGGGCCTCGTCTACGGAGATGCGCTTGGAGGCATCAATCACTAACATCTTGGATAAGAGATCTCTCGCTTGGCTCGCTGCGGGAAGAAACAACAAACAGATAAGATGCTGTGCTATTAATCACAAGACTACAAATGTGGTTTGATGAATGCATTCTTGATGGTTTGGGTTATGATACGATAACACCGCTACCTTTCAGCTTGTTGTGATCAGAGTCGGCCGGGAAGAGCACGTCTGGGAAGAGTTTCTCGAAGCTGTATCCAGCATAGCGTGGCCTGTTTTCTACGTACGTTCTCACTGACTGGTTCAGCTTCATTAGGAAATCCTGAGACGGAGTGCCGAGCTGCTCAATTACTTTGTTCCACTGGTCGATGTCTGAAGTGTAAATGTTAAGGAAACAGCCCACACAGACACATCGTTCACTCCCAACACACATACTGCAACACCCCATCAGGGCAGTGACATTTAACCGTCTTTGAGGTGCACACACCAACAGATTCACATAGTACACACACACACATACACACACACGCATACTGCAGCTGGATCACATGATCTATAGTGATACAGCCACTCATTATTTTCCTATACAGCTAATACTTGCACATACTCTCTTGCAACTACTGCCCTTTATGGTCTGATTTTGCTTTTTTTCTCACAATAGGTGGGTGGAGAAGAGCAATGATGGAGGTCACGTTTGTCAAGTGGAAAACTGGAAAATGGATAGTGACAAAGTGACAGAGGGAAACTATCAGGATGGTGTTGGATCTCTTCACACAGAATGAAGTGATGACACGGTGATCAATCAATGACGGGGAAGGATACGATCAGTGCCGGGGAACAACACGCTTCCCCTGATCATCTCGGCCACTATGCAGCCCACTGACCATACGTCCACTGGAGGTGGATGTTGAGATGACAGGGAGGTGGACATGCAAACAAAATGATGAGAAAAAAAAAAAAAAAAAGCACAAAAAACAACAGGCAAACTGAGAAGGCGGCAAACAGAATGACAGCGGTGTGATGATGTGTGGAAATGAAAATGGACAGCATGCAGAATCAGCCAGATATATAAGAGGAAGAGCAATGCAGTGTTGAGCAGATAAAAATGAAAATTGACACTATATTAACAATTCCCCACAGCCTGACACAAATGATTACATTCAGTCCAAAAGCTGACGAAGGAAAGCACAAACACTTACAACAACCGTTAAGATTAACAGTGCGAAGAAGTATTTAAAAGTCCCAAGGATACAGTCCCTTCCTGGGAAGAGGATTTTATGGCGAACCATTTCCGCCAGTATGCAGCCCACAGACCATATGTCCACTAGTTTAGTGGAACACGGTAATCAAAGCCAATAAGAGGTGAGAGGAATGCATAACAACAGGTTAGTTACACGTAGGAGGCTGGTTAGTGAGCATTTTCTTACAACAAATTCCCATTATGCACAGAAGCGGCTTACACAGTGTTAAAAGCAATATTTCTCTCCAGGTCCCTGAATATGGGTTATAACAGATCTGATACAAAACTTTAAAAGTCTTTTAAGTTTAATCGTCTAACTGTGATTTTGAAACACTGAAAATCAAAAAGAGCTGACACTGTAGACTGACTGAGCGGCTGCACATAGATAATCACTAACCATTGGCTTGATAGCCCATGCCCAGGATAACCTCCGGCGCTCTGTAGTAACGCGTAACCACATACGGTGTCATCAGGAGGCCCGTGGCGGCCGTCCGAGCCAAGCCGAAGTCCAAAATCTTCAGTGTACAATCTGACTTGACGACAATGTTACTGGGCTTGAGGTCCTACAGAGGAACACACACACCAAAACATAGTTCATTTTTTATCAATAGGAATCAATGACATCGTAAAAAGAAATGTGTGTGCAGTGAGTGAAGGAGGGAAACGCCACTCTGAAACTAAATGGAGCCCTGCATTACAGCATCTTGACTGGGTGTATCGTTCAAACAAGGATCGTTCAGCTTTTTGTTTATTGTCTGTACAAGTTACATGATAATAGAGTTCTACATTATCCATCATGAATCCATCCAATCAATCCCTCTGGTTCCAGCTCCTGCTGCAGCTATTTTCCTAAGGATAACTTTTGTCATGTTTATCTGGACAAATTACGTATTGAAGTGTTTTGTTTGCTAGTAGCAAATTAATTTCAAATTTTATAGTTTGCACACTAATCAAGCAGCAACATTTTACAATAATAATCTTTTTTTTTGGGAGATTGGCTGCTTCTTCATTCTAGTGAGGAATATTGTTTTGTTAAAGATGTCTCTTAACACATATTTCTTGTTTTGAGTCTCTTTTTTCATGATGAGGCGCATATGAGGAAATTATACATTCACCTGCCCTGTTCGATGAGGAGGTGAGAAATCTGTATCGACTTAAATCAACTTCTGGAGAGCTGCTTGAAATTCAGTGTTCGGTTCGGGGACGCCTCATTAAGAATACTTGCTCTGAAATTGCGTTTTACAGTCAAAAAAATGACACACATTTACATTAACCCACCAATGTTCTTAGCACAAATACTTAAAACAAAACCTGTCCAATATATTTTTATAGGGTTTTGTTGGTAATTAAGGGGCTATATTCATCATCTAATAGTGTGCCAGTTGACCGTTTGCACTTCAGTGTCAAGTATCACCGCGGGTTTAACAGTTCCTCTTCAGAACGCTCGCCTGGCATCAGCCTGTGCAGCACCCGGCCAGCTGATGCTCACCCTATGAATGATGCCGGCAGCGTGGAGGTGTTTGATACCACACAGCATCTGATAGAGCAGATAGGACAGTCTCTCATGGTCCAGCTCCATCTGAATGACCTGGCACAGGTTGGCATCCATCAGCTCCATCACCAAGTACCTGACGGAGCAGAAACAGTGTTAGGCGAGTGTAGAAGCATTTAAAGCAAACACACATGAGGGAGTCGTTCGGTTTTATGAAGGATACACACAGTGCGCTCTACAATGAAAACAAACACACACGTTACTTACACATCTTGGAAGTCTTCTAATGATTTTTGGGGTGTAAATACATTTAATAGGCCAATGATCTGTGGGTATAAAATTACATGAATCAGAATCACATTAAAGCATCATTTGAGTTACACGCACATTGTAAATCTAAAACAGCACGTCTCCCACCGGCGAAGTGTAGTGTAGCCGAGGAGATTTGCATACTTACATTTTTGTGATTGACACATTTCATTAGGACGAGCTCTCTGTACGCCCTCTTGGCATGGGTTTGATTCTGAAACGGCCGACTCAGCTTCTTGATGGCAACATTTCGTTCAAGGATTTGGTCATAGGCTGAGCTGAAGAACAAAGAGAGCGAATAATTTCAAGATGTGGTCACCAATGTCACTTCGATAGTCAAAATATTTCTGCATTGATAAAAAAAAAAAAAAATTAATACAAAAATGGTATGAAAACTTCTAATTTCCAAGGATTTATATTGTTATTTCTTGAGGTAATATTAAATTAGATGTTCTCTGGTTCTCGTGAATGCTCTGGTGACATTCAGTACATACAAAACATATATCACCAAGAAGCTGCTGACTGAATAAGAATGAGGTTGAAACACTCACCAGACGATACCCTGTGCTCCTGAGCCGATGGGTCTTAAATTCTGGTATCGCTTCAGCACTGTGAATGTTGAGTCTCCAACATCTAGGCTGTAGAACTCCTTTTCTCTCTTGTTTTTGTTCATGGTGAAATCTTCAATTACTGCTTTCTGCGCATCCAAAAATGTCCTCTGTGTACAGAAAGACAGACACACACGGTTTAAATATTTTGTCGCGCTGGGACTACACCACAAATCCCACAGGAGCTGCTGAGCAGACCCGGCGAAAATTAGAAAGTCAAATGAAAATCCCTGCTCCCGAGAAAGCAGATTAAGAGTAAAGGAGAAAAGACACTGCTGAATTTCACACTTGAGGCGAGCACTGCAGTTCCTTATCTCAGCAACTCAGCAAACACACCAGCATGGAAGATTTGATATCATCAGCAGGGGTGGCAGAACAGCAGGCCACGGGGAGGTCTACTCCATCATGTGAAACATGATTCTCAGAGTGACTCTGTCACACTGGAAAACCAAGCCCAGTGATAATTCCTCTCAGTTTGGACCCTAGCCCAGGACTCCAGCCCAGTTCTACAAGCAGGTCTTCCACAGCCACATGTTAACTGGGTCAAGTTGCACCAAGAGGCTGTGAGCCCAGATAAGACACAACACAGAGATGCCAATTTGTGAGCATGATGTTCCCGAACAAGTTTCATTTTGCATCAAAACAGAAAATCTAAAAAAGGAGAAAACTAACATCGGCTTCCTTCCTCTCCTATTATTCCGTTCTTATATAAGCAACGTAATCGCCCTCCCCGTTCCTCCACTCTCCCGACACACAGTCCATATGAGGGTTATAATTGCCAGAATAAAATGAGTCAGCTCTCCTTCTGTTCCTCCAACGTCACAAAGACGTACATAACATCCACCTCCCTCACAACATGAAAATAGACATGTCACTTCTTTTTATACTTTAGACAGGAAGACAATTACGCTCATCTGAGTTATGATGGCTTGAATGATGTTGTGGTTAGTGTTCAGTACTGTCAGTGGTATGTAAGGCCATGTTGTAAGGTCATTATTTTTTTAAATAATGGCTGTCCATGAGGATAATTAAGGTCAGGTACATGCAGGTTTAAAGTTCGAGATCTTCTGATCCCCTGAACTCCTATTTAGTCACAAACAGTGTTCATATTAATGCCCCTGTTGTGAAATAACTAGTATTGATGCTTACAAGTACATGCAGCATCAACAAATTCCCTCTGAATCAATAACACACAATTAGACTGCAGTAGTAGTAGTTTCCTGCAGCATCAGGACATGTGGAGCTTGTGAATGGATTTAAAGGCAGGGAGCTGGAATACGTCTCTGTGCCAGAGTATCCTGCAAAAGCAGAAATACAACAGAGTCGTTCCTAGAGTGCACTGCCTTCTAATAACTTAACCTTTGGTTTTTTTTTTAAACAACTTGCCTCAGCCTGATGATTTCATGAATGGCCACCAAAAGCACAAACCTAAAGGTCAATTCATCTCCTGGCAATAGTGGGTATTAACATCTAGGCCTGTTATACAACATGTAACACAAACATACACATTCTTGGAAAACTGTGTCACCGTTTTACCACATATCAACACAATATACAGTGATACTGTGTGGCCTTCTTGTCTATATCATCACACATTAAAACCAGTAACACACAGTCAGTGACTACAAACAGCCTCATAGGTAGAATCATATTGTGTCAATAGGTACAATACCATCTCATGTTCTGCCAGTTTACACGCATGGCACATCAGCTGATCAGGAAATACAAGAAAATCCCAGCCAAACACACATTTATTATAATCCACTTCATGCATAATATAACTTCTGGCACATACATATCCCGCTGTGCGTATCCAATGCAAAGCTAAGGAAGCGTTCTTGTCCCAGTCCACACATATATGCAAACTGTTCGCGGGGCTGAGAGACACAGAGATAAAGAATAAATTGCCAAATTAAACGGGGGGGGGGGGGGGGGGGGGGGGGGGGAGAGAACCACTATCGATCCGCTGTTTATTTTCATTCGATGTCAGTGTGTTAACCTTGGCCACACGACCCCTGGTCTTGTCTTGACTTGTCGACGGCAGCGGCAGCAGGCAGGTAAATGACTGCACAGCGAAGAGCCATGCATGCTAGGGCCCGAACAAGCCGGACCCTGCACAAGAAGACATTATAGCAGAGATAATAACAACCAATATCGTGATATGACGGAGGGCCTGTTCGTTAAACACAGTGCGCAGCCGGCTGGTGACACTATCTGCCGTCTCGATCTACACGCGAAACGCCGTGTACAGACGTATTTCACTGCAACGACACGCGGGGTGAGCGCTTCGGGTGAGTAACACCAGGGAAACACAATGTAGCAGCCTTAAACAACAGCCGCGTCGGTTAAACGAGCGTGCACACAGCGGCATACGACCCTCCCCCACGGCCAAACAATAAGCACGTCTGAGGAGCAGAGGTGCGAATCCTCATCTTACCTCTTGTCTTCAGATCAAACTATGGATTCCCCCCCCCGCGGTCCGATCAGCGGCGAAATGTTCCGGAGTAAGCGGGCTATTTGTTTATGCCGCCGAAGAAGGATGATTTATTCCGTTGTGCGGCTTAAAAATACATGACCTCACCAAATTCACTTGCCTACGTTTCCATCTGGCTGCTACTGACAGGCCAGGACGCGCAGTGCGCACGGGGCATGCGTCCCAGTAGTACGTCACTCATCCACTGAGACACACCCACCACCCCCTCCATCCATCCTTCCTTCCGCTATCTATCTATCTATCTATCTATCTATCTATCTATCTATCTATCTATCTATCTATCTATCTATCTATCTATGTAAAGAACCACTTGTGTTTAAACCACGGTAAATTAGATGTAATGTGCATGTCAATTTAGAGACAAAGACTGACTCTAGGCTCATTGAAAATATAGACCCAATACTGCATGATAAGCAGCCAGAGCCCAGGTAGAGACATTGTCAATATATCTGCCTGACAACACATTACACAAGTTATGATAACTGCAATGAACATTTCAAGTAATGTTGTAATGGAGGAAGAAAGATGAGGCTGCATACTTCTCCTGCTTTATGTTTCCTCAAATATATTTACTTTGTGATGAAAAAGATATGAGCTGACAGGGCGTGCCATGGCTTTGTGGTTTATGGATCACTGAGCGCACAGGTCAAAAAGTCTTTTACATCTTTTCTGTAACTGAAACAAAATGCAATTGGGAACTGATAAACCCCACAAGCTGTCCTTGCTGCAAAAAAAAAAAACCCTCACAATGGAAATAGAAGGACAGTCAAATGTCCACACAAAGGACATATAGTGAATATAGTGAATCATATGCACAGCTTCAAGCTGAATAGCCAAGTATACAGTATGTACAAATTTATGGGTTTCCATTTGTGTCAAAAAAAAATATGTCCACATGCGCACTATGTCAACTGAACATGTGACTAAACATTTGTCTATGTCTATTCCACTTTGACCTGAACTTCAGTTGTGACAAAACTGTGTCAATCTGATTGTCTGTGTCGATTGCTCACATGACAAAACATATGTCTGTGTCAGTTCAACGTCAGACTGTCTTGTACTCCCTGTGTTGATTGACTGTTTTGATCGACTGTGTTGATTGACTGCGTTACAGGGCATCCCAATGTGTCATCTCACTGTGTTGTTGTGTTGTGCTGTGTTTTTCATGTTGCAACAACACAATCAAACGTCAGGGAGTGCAACAAGATGACACAAGTACAGTCTGAAGTTGAAGACACATGTTTTGTCACATGTTCAGTTGACAGAGACAGTGCACACGTGGACATGTTTTTGACACAAGTGGGACCCCATATCTGACATTCATCTTTCATTCTTTCTTCCTTTCTTTCTTTGTCAGGTCTGTATATTTCAATTATGCTGATCAGTTTAAAAGAAAATATAAATGTCTTTTAGATTTCTTTTGTCTTTCTTACATTAGTGATGATGCTCTATGATCATTTGGTGAACAGCCACAATTCGGTTTTTCACCTAAATTTTTGAACTGTATGTCAGTATAGTGTTTGTGATTTACAGTATGCAGTATACAATATTAAAAGGAAAAATACGTTTGACTAGTCACAGTCAATAATCAATAACATTACAGTTGTATGTTGTTTAAAGTGAGTTAGTTAGTTAATTAGTTAGTTAGTTTTCAGACTGGGTAACATTACACTGTTTTGTGTGTCTGTTTCCAGGGTAAACAGTGATGCTGCAGTCATAATACATCGTTATAAATGAATGATGAGACTATAACTGCATGATCAGTGTCACCAGGGTAATATTTGGCATCTTCTGTGAGCTCATAGATCTTTATATCTCCAGCCCATATTAAACTGTGGACTCATTTGTGGACTACGACGGGCATAAGCTCTGCAGAAATCCATAGCATAGTAGTTAGGGTACCATCTATAGTACCATCAGTTCCTATACGCTACAACAGCGAAGGTATATGCACGGAGCCATGCTCTGCGAGGGCATGTGACTGAATAAGGACATTAGGTAAAATTACGTTAACTTCGCGCTGAGTAGTTTAAATTCTCCCTGCACCCACCTGACAGCCCTGGATGGTTGTTAGCCTATTTATCCTTGTCCCTGCCTGCGCAGATACCCCGGGGCCTGCAGAGACAAGCTGCGCGCAATAGACCTGGGAAGCGGCATGGATGAACGTCCCAGCACCGAGTCCCGCAGCAGGCTGTAGAGCAGGCTACTACGGCTCCTTACCCCTTGTTCGAAGAGAGCCCGCAGTGTTATGATCATCGTGGGGGAGCAGCCCTACTGCAGCAGGCTACAGTCCACTCGTTTGGCCGAGGTCGTTCGTCCTTCCCAGGCTTCTCTGTAGCGCACCTACACCGCTGAGGACCCACCGCACCTTTGGGCGTCAGACGGATTAGTTAAATCGGTGTAGCTGATCTCACGCCACCCGCTATTGGTGGCTCTGAGCTGTCGCTGTCAAACCGCGAGGCTAATCCAATTAAGTGTTTAAAGGCGAGAGGCTAAGAATAGCCCAAATTACAGTCAAAAGTTTCAGATCTTCAGCGTGGTGCCGGTGGTAATAGAGCAAATGAACGGGGCATCATGTATAGTTCATGTCACTGATGAATTACCTGCCAGAGCGGAGCAGCCTTTGGTGAGAGGACGTCAAAACAGCAATGCCATGATCACAAGGATTAATTTGGATCCGAAGTGGGAGCGCTGAATACAACACGAAGGATCAGACCGCTCACATAGGTTACATATGCTACCAGGTAATGTTCCTCTTCTGTATCGTCTTCCACCAGTAGTCCTGTTTGACACTTTGCTATGTTGAGCTGTGTGTCTTTACATTCAGATCCATTTTGTTCTGTGGGATTTCAGATGAAAACTAATTCACTTTAGGTACTTAACACAAGATAAACAACAACAGGATTATGATGAGATTTACCTTTTAAGAATCATAAAAATGCAGAGTGTAGCCTTCACATTCAGGCCTGTGAGGACAAAAAAAAAAAAATCATCTTCTTGAAATGTGTTGTTTGTTAGAGGCTGCTTGTGCTGTGGCTACATAAACTGGATTCTGACCATAGTAGTTTAATGTCCATACTATGATGATACATGATTGTCACCTTGTAGTGAGAAAAGAAGGTCGTAAAACAGAGACCTAGATCCTCAAGAAGCATGTTGTCCCAAATTCCCAAGAATAACAGCAAGGCTTCTTCTCTGTCTGTGTCATCATGTGATTGTCTGCTTAATGGCTCAGTAAGGTGGTTTGTCTATAACAGGATATTTGCTTGAATGGAGCTTGAAGTCATGGTATGTTTTGCATTTTAGTGCGAACGTAATGAATAAAGATGCTTTTACACCTAGTTAGGCAAGGAGAAAAAAAAAAAAACGGTGGCAACTGGTGTGTACTATGGGCATGGCGTCAGATTATCTGACACTAAAAATAGTTGGTTCTAGACAGCGAAAGACAATCCTCCAACTGCACCAGAGATGTTTGAATGAATGTCTGATAGTTCTCTGTGGTTCCATCTTAATCACTGAGTTTTACAGGTCGTGATTTAGGGAGGAGCTGTGATAGAAAACGAAAGTTTGATGGTGAAAGCAGAAGAGGTCAGACTCGATCCAGCTAATCATCATATCCAAAATGTAGAGGTAAAAGCCATGTTGTGGTACGCACAACAAAGCTCCATGACATTTGCCCCCCCCCCCCCCCGCCCCAGACGTCCAGCCATGCATGACGGTGTGGTGTCAATGTAAGTAGCAACCCAATAACCAGGTGCTTTACATCATCACTCCACTAGCTCCCCGCCTGCAGACAGACCACTCTGAGGGAGCACAGCGGCTAAAGTTTTCCTCAAGAGTGGATGGGTGGGAGCACCTGGCAGGGTTTCTACTTTCCTTTTTCAGTCCCTTCTACATCGTAACAGTAAACCAACGTGCAGGGATGCAGCAGGATGATTTTAGCCCACATTTCTCATCGATCTAATGATGTGACCGCTGATTTAAATGGCCTTGCGTAGTTTCAGGAGACCTCATAACCTCACAGTTTCTTGTAAAGCTTTCCTTTGGTTCAGTCAATCTGGGTGTCATGAGCCGAGGATAAATTCAGTGTAAGTGAAGGGTTTAATCAGGCCTAAAGTAATTGGTTTGGTGTGTATCAGTGGGAGCATGTTGCTTCATCCAGTATGTGGTTGGTTGTGACGAACCTATTGTATTTCTGTTCTGAACCATTCAGAGGAGCAAAAAAAAAAGAAGAATGAAATGCATGATGGTTGGGGTGTCACAGCCTTTACCATCCACCAGGAACATCCAGTTTCTGTCTTCTGTAGTTGTTTGAGAAGAAGAGTTTCCACTAATGCAAGATTATGCTGTAATCTTCCAAAATGATGGCAGTTTGTTTTCAAGTCTAACTGGATGTTCATCTAGATAAAATAATGATGTGCCCACATTTACAACAGCATACAGTCTTGTTAGATCATTGAGGGAATGTTCTTTCCAGAAAATATTTATCCGAACCAGAAAGACATTTTACCGAGTGATTGATTCAGTTTTAATGTATTCATCTACCTCATCTAATGATGTAAGATGAACTCATTACCCGGGTCAATTTAAAGATTTTGACTTGCACATTTGCAAAAACAGAAGAAAATGTGGAATATAGTCAAAATAATGTGTATTATACATATTGCATATTGATGCGTAGCAAAAATACTAATAATACCCAAAGAGAGGAAGCTTGTCTTTGCTTTTCTTATATCATCATCTGTCTGTCTTTTTTTCCCCCTCTGCATTCTTAAGTGTGTGTAGTTGTGCTAATACCCACACAGTAGGTGACAACTAACTAATATGGGATCATGACACAGTTGCTGTGGTGAAGTGGCAGCTCCCTCAGAACCACCCTCCGGTCAGAAAAAAGCCTATTACAAAATGGGAGGGGCAGAGAGATCGAGAGGCAGCGAGACCAATGGGCTAAGATAATCTAATCAGGGTTCAGTGCAAAGAGCTGCAAAGTTTCTCAGAACTACCTCTCAAAACTGTCTACGAAGTCAAAATAGTGTTGACAGGCTGTTACGACAGCAGTAATACTTTCACAGAGAGATGTAAGGAGGAACAAGAATTGTTGTAGTGAAGGCGATGAGAGAGGAAGTCAGCGGATAACGAGCTTGACACCCAGCAGAGAGTAAAATACAGTACAGACATTCATTCAACACCTGTAGATGTTTGTTTACAGAGCAAAAGCCAGAAAAAGGGAAACCTCTCCTCAGAATACGTCCTTGAGCAAAGACTCTAATAAGTGATGTTTTGGGTTTTGATGTGTGTGTGTGTGTGTGTGTGTGTGTGTGTGTGTGTGTGTGTGTGTGTGTGTGTGTGTGTGTGTGTGTTGTGTGTATGTGTGTGCAGGAATGAGTGCAGGATGAGCAGCACTTTTGTTACATTAGCTGAAGTACTGGAGGCACGAGGGGGACCTCTGCTGGAGGAGGAGGTCTGGTCCCTGCTGCTCGGCACTGCAGAGTCTTTAGTGGATGTCTCCTATAAGGGTAAAGCACTTGAGATAACCCCTCTTATTGTAGGCTCTCATACATTGTGTCTTCACACCATAGCAGCATAGCATTATGTTACTGCAATGTAAATATAACATAAACATTTGAATACATTTTTGCAGTATCTGTGTTTCCATCAGTGTGACTTCACCGTACAACTGTATCAGCAACATCATTGTATATTATGGCCTTCCTTCTGTTTTTTTCAGGTCACAACAATATGTGTAATATCATAAGCCCCACCTCCTTGCTGCTGTCAGCCACTGGTACCTTAGCATTTAAGAACTGTGGCCTATCAGATGATGTTTCCACCTTCACTGCTCCAGAAATGCTGCAGGGCCGTGCCAGCTCAACCAAGCCTGCCATAGAGAGGGTCAGTGCATACATCCTCATTTCTGTCCTAAGACCTCACATGACAGCTGATGGCCGACTTGTCAAACACTAAAGAGTATCGTGTTATATCAGGGGTTATTTTAGCAGTAACCTTAAACTCTGCACTGACTTGAATTGATTACAAGTCACTGCTGTCATGTCCTGCTGTGTCTTTTCCCTTGGAGTGTAAAATCTCAGGATGTCAGGAGTTGAAGGACGACTGAGATGTAATCACGCCATCTAGTGGCCGAGCAAATGAACCTCGGCCCTGACTTCTGCACTTTGGAGCCCCAAATTATCAGCATTGGGTAGAAAAGACTCTAAAGTAATTAGAATAATTAGAATATTTGTATCTTCATCTCGCACACACCTCTAACTAATCTGCCTTGACAAAAGCCTCATATTTGTAATCACAATTTGTCCCATTTATACAACCATAAATAGAGAAAATTGCCTTTTAAAGCCTTTTTTATTTACTTGACTGATAGGCCATTTCTAGTCTGTTCAAACTGTAATTGATATAATTGCCATTTATTAAAACATGCTCGAATTATTGTTGAGGAATTTTGAAGACAGCTGTGTAAACAAACTGTGAAAAAAGTAGATTCAACAGACATATTCTACATGCACTTTGTCCTTTTTCTTGATAGTTTGATCATTAGGTCTATTATATTAATGCCCTCTCAATGATATTGAATATTTAGCTGGTAATATCTGATTTCAGGTAAATGTCATGTTCTTAATCAGTTCATTTTGTTGCGCAGATGCTGGTGTATTCACTGGGTATGACTCTCTACTGGTCAGTTGATTTTCACCTACCTCAAAATCAGGTGGGAAGCTCTGATAGAAAGCTGTAGTATTTTATTCAGTGCCATCACAGTCTCACGCCTCAGTTATTATAGTTATTTTCCACTTTCATTCATCTCAGCCAGTCCAGTTGAGTGACCATCTAAACAGCCTCCTCCTGAGCATGTGTGAGGACCTGGCCCACCGCAGGGTAAATCTCAACTCCATCCTGGAAGCCTGCGAATCTCAGCATAAAGCCTCCATCCTGCCACCGCCCGCCAAAGTCATCAGACAGCTGGTGGAGGAAGTTTTTCATGATTCAGTGAGTATAGGATACCTACAGTATGTTCCTGTCTGCTCTGCAAGCTTTTAAGCTTCTCACTCCAATGTTTACGTGTCAGAACTCAAAGGAGGAGTACTGCTTAATAATCAGCATAATGACAAAAAAAAAGAAAAAAAGAATATAAATAGTATTGTTTCTTTTCCTCCAGATGGACCACGGCTCTCTGCCTGACAGTAACGTCCCTTTGAGTGGCAGGAGCCAGATGATCAGAGAGAGACTTCATGGTGAGTCCAATACAAATAAATGTAAATGGGGACAATACTTTCAGTGCAATTTCTGCAGAAACATTTTGTGATTCTGTAATGAAAATAAACCTGAATCATGTGTATTGTGCAGGGGAATCCCCTTTTGCTCTATTGCTTCTATTCATGTTGTCATCATAAAGAAATGTGACCTTTAAGAAACAGTTGTTTACTTATTTGCAGAGAGTAGTTGCAGACAATACTTGTTTTTTGACTCAAGATAGTGTACAGGTCAACAGGATTAAAATCTTAACCTAAAGCAAGCCCAGGATTAGTTTTCCTGCGAGAGCCAATAATCAGATACTGAGTGTTGAGGCTTCAGGCTAAACCCTCTGCCAGCGGCAGTTCTGTCCAAACATCTCAGTGTCTCGGGGGAGCACAGAGACGGACAGGAATCCAACATTGCTGTCATCTTTCATCTCTTACCTGGTTGACAGGAAAGAGAGGGCCATTTTCAGACTTCAGCGAAGGGAGTGCTGAAGGGAGAAGATACTCAACGGACTCTGACTCCAAGTCAGGTACGACTGTGATACAGAAGAAAGCAAAACTGAAAAGAAGTCACAAAATGGTAGAAAGAAACAAGTATAATGCTTAAGAATACATGAATATAATCCTTATTAAATGCAAAATGATCAATGACTTTTCTATAAAGTGTGTGTTCCAGCAGTAAGATGCTTATTTTGACTATGACAGCGCTTGTTTTATGTGTTTTCTAGGGAGTTTACCTCAGAGACCTTGGAGACAAAGACCAAGGAGCTCTCCCACACCACTGTACCACTCGTCTTTAGACAGGTATGTCCTATATACACACATCCATACACACTATCACCACCAATACTGTAGTTAGAAGAGGATTCTTCAGCTATTAGAGATATACTGTATGTGTGTATGTCGGCATAAAGAAATCCACCCATTTTTCATTTTCCCCTCCCTCTTTGTCTGTCCTGACTTTGAGGGGACATGACATTGTCTCAGAGTTTGACTTTTCCAACTAGTCCGCACAACTATTACTCAATCTGTCCTTCCCTAACCCCACCCCACCCTTTCCCTCTCTCTCCCCTCAGACTCCCTCGTGGGGTTCGTCACCGGGACAGCAACTGCAGTTGGCTTGGTAGGAGCCCCCACCACGACATCTCTCCCAAAACATCAGGCAGATCTCACAGTCCCTCCATCACCTTCAGCGAGTCATCGCTCAGCCTGAGCCAGAGGAAAGCTAAGGTAAGATTAGGGAATTTTTAAAAATCTTTATTCAGTGATACAAATGTTCCTGTAGAACTTAAAGTGTAGTGGATGGGGATACTGGCGTACAGTGTTTAGCTGAATGAGAGTGACAGTGAAGTGTGGAGTATGTACTGCAGACAGCATTTGGTGAATCATAAAAGCCTATTGGATGTGTTGCTGCTTAGAGTTTATATTATAAATGCTTATTTTGTCAGGCTTTGGGTCCTGAGTTCATCCGAATGCCGGACGAACAGCATATCGTCCTGGAGCTTCCAGGATCTATTGTGGTAAAGTCATGATTTCTGTTCACCTCCTCTCTTTCTATCTGCTTCTGATCAATTTTCATACAAACTGCTGCCCCCCCCCCCCCCCCCCCCCCCCACTATTCTAACATGTCTTTTCTTGCATGCCGAACTATGTCTGTTTGCAAAATTGCATGTGCAGTATTTGTATATGTTTGTGCATGTATTGTGAGTGTTTGTAGGTTTTCTTTTATGTGCATGTATGTCAGTGTGTTTGTGTGTGTGTGCACCCCACAGTCCAGAAAGGGCCGCTCGTGTTCGTCTCAGAGAGAAGTGACCGTGGTGCTGCCGAGCGGACAGTACGTGGTCGTCCGCTGTGACATTAAGTCCAGAGCAAGAGACGTGTTTGACATGGTGGTGGCTCATGCAAACTTGGTGGAACACTTCTACTTTGGTCTTGCCTTCTTAGATGGTAAGAGGACATTCTTGACTGCACTGATTGCACATAAACAACATTCAAATTAAAAATTAATTTCATAATATCCATAACTGTGATATTGTCACAATTGGCATGATTATATTTCAGTTATTAAATTTTTTTTTTTTATGCATGAGTTGTTTGTTTTTCACTCTGCAGATGATGAATATTTCTTTTTGGACCATGAAACAAAAATCTCCAAAGTTGCACCTGACAGTTGGAAAAAAGGGCAGATATCCTCCTTTTTGGTGTTCCTGCGAGTCAAATTTTTTGTTGATGATATTTCCTTCATTTTGTAAGTACAGCTCTGCGTGGTGTTTTACTTATTAATTAAATATTAATTTCTATGAGTGCATGGTTTAAAAAAAAAAGTTTCACTTGACTTTGTTTTTGTTCCTGTTTCCTAGGCACAGACTGACTCGTCACCAGTACTACTTACAGTTCCGTAAAGATATCTTGGAGGACAGGCTTTACTGTAACGAGGAGACAGGCTTGTTCCTAGCTGCTCTTGCTCTGCAGGCTGAGTTTGGGGACTACATGCCAGAGGTACCAAGGACAAAAAAAGAAAAAACATTCACCTTATGCCCATAAATACCAGCATCATCTTTCAGAGTGTGTCACAGCAGTGTATTTGGCTCTTTTTTGTGTCATTTTAGTTGTACGGTAAAAATTATTACCAGCCAGAGCATTATGTGTCCAAGAGGATGCTAGAGAAGCTGGCCCTGCCCAGTGTCAAGGAAGAGTTGCCAAGACTACATGCAAGTCATGCCCAGATGCTGCCTGAAGAGGCAGAAACAGAGTACCTGAAGGTAGCCAGACTGCTAATGCATCCACCCACACATAAAGACAAAGACTCCAGTAGCTCACATTGTCCTTTGGCTATGTTTTCACCTTGCTATATGTTAAATTAATTAGACTGTGTTCACTTGTTACAACACGCTGCTATTAATTTGATGATGCCTCTGCTGTTACACTTCCTGTAAACGACTACAGTTTAAAACTGAATACATATTCCTGCTCTGCCCCTCAGATTACCCAGCAGTTACCTGAGTATGGCGTTATGTTCCACCGCGTGGGGAGAGAGAAAAGGCCGGTGGTGGGAGAGCTGGTGTTGGGAGTCTGCGTCAAAGGAATCATCGTGTACGAGATGAAGAACCACGTTCGGACTGTCACCAGGCGCTTCCTCTGGAGGGAAACCGACTCCATATCCACTGGGGTAAAAATGAGTGGCATTATAGATTTGGCTATATAAGATATTGTGTTTTGTTTTGTTATGAAGCTGGAAGTAAACGTACAATGACTTGTGTCTGTTTTTTCAGCGGCGTAAACTGATAATAGAGTGTGGCGGGCCCAGTGGGAAAAAGCACAGTTTTGTAACAGAAAGTTCAAAAATAGCACAGTACCTCCTGAACCTCTGCTCAGCACAGCACAAGTTTCATAGCGAGATGACGTCACGACAACTTAACCATACCATGATACCAGGTGGGAAAATAGTAGATGATGATTGTGTGGATGGTGTTGCCTTGGACTATGACAATGATACATATAAAAAAAAAAAAGAGCTCACGAAGGTGAAAAGCAGAGAACGCTAAAAACTGAATAAGACCTGATTCTCTTCTGTTTCTCCAGATGAAAACATCGATAAGTACATGTCTATGTACCGGGGTCGTAACATGAACCTGAAGCGGATATCCTGCTCCGAGGGCATGTTGAACCATGTAGGTCTGACACCTGGTCAACCAGACTCCCTCTCCAAGTCCTGCGACGACCTGACTGCCAAGCTGGAGGCCCGACTCCGCCAGCAGAGAGAGATGAGGAGGGAGATGAGCAGAGACCTGAACAAGGAGCTCTCTGAAACAGGAGACCTCAGGGACGTGAAGGATCGACAGTGTTGGAGGTAGCCCTCGATGATGACGATGATGATGTTGATGATGATGATGATGATGATGATGATGATAACGTTCATGTTCTCATCACAGAGGAATTGTAGAGACTTGGCTAAATGCGACTGTGCGTGTGTTGTAGCACTCCGGAGCCGATTCCCAGAATGATGTCCAGTGTCTCGCTACAGAAGCAGGACTCTGATGCCTCTTCCTCTGTACGAGGTGAATGTGTCAACTATATTCAAATTCCTCGCTCCTTTCTGCAAACACATATACATTAGAGGAGTGACAGATTAAAGGGGGGAAAAAAAACAATTTGAAGTGTCTGAGTAATGTGTTGAGCAGCTGTAATGACATAGAAGTGATTTTCATGCTCATCAAACCCTCGTGCCCTGTATGGAAGCATCTGCATTTGTTATGTTAATTAAGACTTATTCTTTAATTTGGGGTTCATGTTTAAATTAGGGTGCCATGGTGGCTCATTGTTAACCTCACAACTAGAGTAGTCCTTGTTTTTACCCTGCTCCAGCCAGCAGGGACCTTTCTCTGTGTAGTTGTTCAAAGACATGCAGATGAGGTGATTTGGACATTCTGAATTACTCATAAGTCTGAGTGTGTTCGTGACCTTTAACACAATAGAAAATATATGAATATATTTACAGTAGCTCATTTACCATATGTAAAACATGCTTTGCAGTCGATACACCAACCAGGACCCCACCAGAGAGAGAGATAGTCTGCGTGAACCTGAAGAAAGACCCCAAACTGGGCTTTGGTGAGTTTGTTAAGCCGGATTTAGCCGTTAACTTGATGTAAAATTAATGAGCACAGCGCCACGTATCTGATTCTTTAACAGGAGACCTTTGTCTTCTTCTCTGGTCCTGTTTCAGGCTTTGTGATAGTGGGAGAGGACAATACAGGTAAACTTGACCTTGGGATCTTCATTGCTTCCATTGTGCCTGATGGACCTGCGGACAGAGATGGACGAATCAAACCCGGTAAGGAGCAGCACCAACAAATGACAACTGGAAATACAGACGCTGGCTTACAGCTTATCAGACAATGTAGCATTGCGAGCCAGGGAAACAAGACTTGGCTGCATGTGACAAGGATTTTGGGATGATTTTTTGGATTGTTTTTTTTTTTTTTCCAGGCGGACGTCTCATCTCCCTAAACAAGACTAGTTTGGAGGGAGTGATATTCAGCGATGCTGCTGCCATCCTACAGAGCAGCCCTGAAGAGGTGGAGCTCATCGTGTCCCAGCCTAAACGTAAGCTCTGCTCATTTACAATCATGCACATATTCATACATCACTGTCAAACCATCACTTTGTGTAGTTGTAACACTAAATACAGCCGCTATGTCTACTGATGCCCTTCATCTCACATGGCTGTTCTCCCATCAGAGTCCCTGAAGGACAGTAAGAGTTCCTTGAGTCAAAGTACTCTGGGTTTGGCACTGGAGAGGAGCTTTGGGTCACAAACCACCCTGAGCGGCGCAGAGTACCGTCCTGCCGTGGAGGAGCTGGAGGAGGCCATCACTCTGTCCAACATGGCAACCCCGAAGCAGAGCAAGAGGCTTCACATTCCTGTCGTGAGAATACATGACGCCCAGGTTAGAGCCAGCACTCAGCGGTTAGGGATAAGTGACTTTGTTTCCATGGAAGCAAAATTGTCAACATGAGGTTAAAGTTGATAAAAGAGTTCAACCCGTGCTAATTATTAAATGGATTAAGTGCTTTGATGTGATGAAACTCTTGAGTTGTTGTCATTCACCTGCATCAGAAGTGTCCTGAATACACTCAAGTATTCCTCTCTAAATAAATCTTTACTTTTTTCATTCATTCATTCATTCATTCATTCATTCATTCATTCATTCATTCATTCATTCATTTATTCATTCATTCATTCATTTACCTCTTTCTTGCTCTCTTTCAGGATGTGTGTTCCAGGTCCCCGTCTGTCTTAAGTCTGAAAAGTGGAGAGCGGTTTATAATGGAGCTCAGGAAAAGCAGTGGTAGTCTTGGCATCAGTGTTGCTGTGAGTGAATAATTTCCCTTTCACTACGCAGAATTTACTTCATATTTTCCAATTATCCTTGTCTATAGGAGCTTAGGTTAGTTTGAATTTTTTTTCTCTACTCCCCCCCATGACTAAATCAGTAGGAACAGGGAAGCTGAAAGCTACTGTGTCTAGATAGAAAGTCTTGTGCCTCATGCCATGCTGGCGAATTAAAAGCCAAGGAAATTGTGCCAAGAACGTAGCAACATTGCTGCCTTGTGTTACATCATCTCAGCCAAACCGATTTACAGGACTAAATGGGACAGGCCAATAGGTAACAAGCTACGAAGCAAAGTAACTTGGAGTGTGAGTTGTTAGGGTTATTTTAGGCCTGTGACAGTGACTAATCACTTTATTTTGTAATCTTTCTTGCCAAAAGGGAGGAATAAACACTAATGTGCGTTATGGAGGCATCTACATCAAGAGTCTGGTGCAAGGAGGCGCTGCAGATCAGGACGGGCGCATTCAGATCGGTAATCTTTGTTTTATTTCTGATTTCAGTATGTGATCAGGTGGCTGAAACACAGAAACACAACACGTTTCTATTAAGGGTTGACTTCATACAACTTCTGGTGAAGTAGGAGGAATAAAAGCAAAAGCCGTTCATTTGCAATTTGTCACCAGTGAAATTTTTCTGTCACCAATGTTGTTTTATCTTGACTGAATGCCCTCTGCATCATCATCATCATCCTCATCATCAAAGGATATGATGAAAATATAGTGAAATATTATCCCACATTCTTCACAGACCTCACTTTTGTTGTTATCTTGGGGGAGATGGAACAAATTATTAAATAACCAAATGTAGATTGAAGAATGGTGCCTGTGCCCTCTAAGATGAAACATCTCTAACCGGTAAAACAGTAGCCAAGCTGTTTTATTCTCACACTGGAATTGTTTTTTTTGTTGTTGTTTTTTTTTATTTTGTCAGTTAGTTGTTTATGAGTGTGCTGCTGGAGCATTGTGCTGTGTCTGTGTCTGCTCAGTTCACGCTTCAGTGAGCAGGAACGACTGTTAAATTTGTTGACGTGCTCGTCAACCACGCACACACACACACGCACGCGCGCACAGACTAACCGTTTTGTGTGTGGATGTTGCTAATGATGATGAGATTTGTGTTTGTGCATATGACAGGTGACAGACTGCTGGAGGTTGACGGGTCCAACCTGAGGGGCGTGACTCACCAACAAGCTGTCGAGTGCCTGAAGAAGACCGGGGAGGTATACACACACACACACACAACACACACACACACACACACACACACACACACACATATGACCACAAACACATGCAAACGTGCACATAGCTATACCTGGCTGATATGATCGCATTATAATCGGTACAATGTGACAGTCATCTGCAGGAAACAGCTTTAAACAACATATGTTTATGCTCTGCATCGAAACAGAGAGTATTCTCACATTTTTGCCACAGTCAGGTTCTATTACAAGTAGTTTTACTCAAAGGGGTGAAAGGTCAGACAACCTATACATAACTATAAACTATTGAACGTATAAAGAGGGTTTATGTGTGTGTGTGTGTGTGTGTGTGTGTGTGCATCTTTTCCCCGTAGGTGGTGAACCTGCTGTTGGAAAGGGAGCCCACTGTAATCTTGGAGCCCAGGCCGGACTCATCCTGCCCCCCCTTGGTCCACAGTTCATCATACATACAGCCCCCCAGGACTGAGGTCTCCATGGAAACGACCTTGAGTGGTCGAGCCAAGGACTACAGCTTTGTTACTGATGGTGAGAGGGGAGAGGAAGGGGTAAATACACTCACAAAAGGAAGAAAAAAAAAGATAGACCGTCAGGCACACACACACACACACACACACACACACACACACACACACACACAGCCCAGAGGTGACTGTGAGTCATCTGACAGCTACATTGTGGTTGCTGTCAGAGTCATCCAGGGCTGACGCTCCCTCGAGACAGCATGTGCTGAAACCTTGAAGCTGCCTGTTCACTGCCTGAGCAGAGTTAAAGGGATAGTTCTTTGTCTCTACAAAGCCTTCACCTCTATACTGGAAATAGTACAAACATATGTGAGGCAAAATGTGGGAAAAACACTGTCTGAGACATAACAGCAAAAATTAATACTTGGGTTGTGTTGGAGGGATTGATAAACATTTTCTTGATCACAATGTACCAAATTTGAACCCACATTACAGATTAACGATTACACAACACAAGTTAATGCCTCAAGATTCCCCTCCATCTCTTCCCGTTCCTAGAAAACACCCATGAAGTGGTGCTGAGGAAGAGTTTGTCTGGCCTTGGCTTCAGCTTTTACATCTCACAGCTGCACTCGGGGACGGACCGGGGGAGTTTGGTCCGCATCAAACGTCTTTTCCCGGGTCAGCCAGCGCTAGAAAGTGGCCTGCTGCGAGAGGGAGATGTCATTCTATCCGTCAACAAAGAGCCTGTTAAGGACCTCTCTTACCAGGTAGGATTTGGGATATTTAAAATGATCCTTTCATATACATATATATATATACTAGTGAATTAACAACCAGTGATTTCTCACATTCATATATAGGTTTGTTGTGGTTGTAGTTTTGTTGATCTTTTTTCCTAAATTGAAACACAGATTAAAAAAAAGTGGGTGCACAACATGGTTAAAACATTTATTAAAAAAAAAAGGTACTGACTACAGTTTAAAAGGTGTTCAAACTTTGAGCACAAATGGCAGCATAGTAATAGATTGTCTATGTAGATAAGTAATTGTGAATGGGCTGGGAAGTGTCTGAGCAGCACTTTGGCGCTGCTGTTTTTTAAGGTCTTGGCCATGTCATTGGTTCACTAATCCTTTAATCTCATAGTACTGAAAATAGCAAGCTGGTTGTGTCATAGCGTTTGATGTGTCATTTAATCTTTTGTGTGCTGCCAAGGAGTTACAGTGGCATTCACACAGGAGCATTTAAACATACAACCACTAACTAGATTTTAAAAGCTGTCTGTGCCCAGTCTTTGCCACACAAACACGCACTCTTTTTGTTGTTGTTTCAGAGGGTTTTGTTCTTGCTACGTGGCGCTCCATCTGAAGTTCATCTGCTGATCTGCCGACCAGGTCCTGGAGTACTATATGATATAGATGACAACACACTGGTGAGCTCACATGCACACACCTTACTGAGAAAAAGAAAACACCTAAATTAGACCCAGTAATCCAGACAGACTGTCTTACATCCTTTCTCACACTCTAGAGTCCTGCACCCGTCCGTGAGGCTCGATCCCGGTCTCTGGACATCCGACTCGGAGAGGACTACAGCCAGCTCCTTAAGTTTCAATATGACATCAACATAACTGCCCAGAAGCAAGCCCCCACCCAGGAGGAAGATCTGACCAACACAGCGGAGAAAAACCCAGAACCTCCTGCAGATTCAGGACTCCTGGAGAGCAAGGAGAGTCAGGACAGTGAAGTGCGGGCCCACCAGACTCCTCCGTCTGCTCCTCGCTCACCCCCCTCACCCACGTCACCTCCATCGCCTCCATCGCCAGTCTCACCAGCATCACCCGCCTCGCCAGCATCACCCGCCTCGCCTTCCTCCCCTATCTCTGGCTCTCCACCAGCTCCACCAAAGTCACGATCAGCCGCCAGGAATCTAGAGGATCAACGGGAAGGAGAAGCAAAGGAGAAGAAAAAGGACGGGGAAGAGGAGGCTGCAAGGACATCCAGTTCAACTGTGATGCTTATGGACATCTGTCCTAAGACTGCATCAAACTCAGTGTATGCCAGGTAATGTATGAGATGCCGACACATAAAAAAAATATTATATATCATTACATTACAGCTCCCATGTGGTTATATTTAGGAATCTGTAGTATGCCATCAAAGTATTTTAAGACATTTGAAGTGTTTACCTGTAATCAAATGACACATTTATAAATTTAAAAATACATTTATAAATTGATGATGAAGATTAGTATTTTAAGGGCGTATTTAAAAAAATGTATGATTATTATTAACTCATTATTGGATTTGAGGTGATAAATATATTTCCTTATTCTGTCTTCAAATGATTGTTAATTGAATTTCATGGAATTGCAAAAGTGATGCTTTTTTATTTGAACTTTTTGTCATTTTATTTACTTGTATATCTTTCTTATATACCTGTCTATCAAATTCTATTACAATGTATTTGTCTCCTGATTTAATATTTATACAGTGTGCCACCTAAAAATGTAATGAAGTCTGAGCTCTGATTGGCCAGCTGTCATGTGTTGGTGTGTGCGCTGTGTGTGGGGTCAATCAGAGCTCCTGCTGCTGCCCTGTCATTGAGAAATCATTTAATATTTAGGATAGAAAGCATCATTTGAAGCAAACTATATATAATATTTGGTGTTTGTTTATCTGCAGTGGTATCAGGGAGGAGGCAGATGGAAGTGTGACCTACTGCCTCATGGGAAATGGACTGACTATCATGGCAGATGAAGAGTACCTGACCATCAGCTCCACTCTGGAGCCTTCTCACAGCTTTCCCTCCAGTCTGGCCACTCACACCCCAATCACATCCCGCGGCTCCCAAACCTCCATCACCTCTTCTAGTTTTAGTTCTCAGAATCCGAACCTCGGCCCTCACGTCCCCACGACCACCATCGCACCCCTCAGCATCTCGTCAGACACCCCGACCACTTGCTCCCTGCCCCACCAGTCTCAGCCACTCACAACACAGCCACCCAAAGCCAAGCATCACCCTATCCAGCAGGGGCTTCTCCCAAGTCACTACAAAGCCTTTTCCAAGAACAGCCGGCCTGTGGTGCCTCCACCCCAGCCCCCTGCTCTACCACTGACCCCCATTACAGCCCAGATCATCTCCTCTGTGCCTCCCTGTGTCAGTCCGCCTGCCCCGACGCTGACACCCACAGTGCTAACCCCTCCTGTCCAGAGCCACACACAGCCGAGGGAAGAGCCAGAGAAGAAAGAAAGGGAATACAAGGATGATGACGATGATGACGAGGAAGACGATGAGGAGGAAGAGAGTCGAAGGAAGGCAAGTTCCTGTTCTCAGCTCACTTTTTCAACTTTGCTAAAGAAAAATGTTTTTACCTATGTTAGTCTGTTAGCAGGTTAACTTGGCATTAACTTTGATGAATGTTATGAATAAGATTCCAGTTCTGGTCTCAGTTGAAACAAATAATAATACAGATAAATACATGTCAGGTCAAAAATTTGTTTAAAGCCGTTTTAATTTACACAAATATTTAATGGACATTTATTTTTAATTTGGATGTCCCTATGGCTGGTGAGTATTATTGTTTTTCTCTGTATAATGACTTCATTTTTTTCTAATTAGATCTGCAAAGTAAAATATATTTGACCATTCTATACTTTCATTTTCCCTGTACTTTCTCCTTTTCTGTGCAAATACACACCAAATGTTACAGATGAGTGACCACTGACAAGATATGATGTCTTTTTGTTCACAGGGGTCACTAAAATTAACAGAAATGGTTTTGATTAAACATCAAGTGATGTAATAGTAACTTGGAGAATTGTTGTATCTGTTAATGAAATGAATTGTTCTTGTTTCTTGCCTGTCAGGGATTGGTAAAAGAGTTTGAACTGACAGTGGTTCTGACCAAGTCCAGGAGCGGGAGCTTTGGGTTCACCATCACTCGAAGCAAGATAGACAACTGCTACTACATACAGGAAATACTGGACAACCCAGCCAAGTCAGACGGACGTCTCAGGGCGGGAGACAGACTCGTCACTGTAGGTGTAAACACACACATGCACACACTTTTCTTTTCTGCACATTTGAAAACGTAAATGGACTGTAGTTATATAGCTTTTCTTTCTTTGTCTCATCGGCCACTCAAAGCGCTTTACACTACATGCCACAGTCACCCATTCACACATTTATCCATTCAGCACTTTTTTATTCTACACATGAAGCGTTTTTTTCTGCCACATGCACACATTCAAACACCAATGTTAAAACGAGGGCAATATGGGGATCAGTTTCTTTCCCAAGGACGCTTTGACATGCGAACAGAAAGATCCGGGAATCGAACCGCCGACCTTCCGATTAGTGGACGACCCGCTCTTCCACAGCCACAGCCGCCGAAAAACATTGTTTAGTTTTGAGCTGTAAATACAGCATGAGCTTCACTAGTTGACTGTGAACGATTCCTTTTTTTTCTTTCTGTCATTTGTTTCCAGGTAAATGGGCATGATGTTACCAGTGTGGCAGATGATGTTGCCATGACGATTCTCAGGTCATCTCCGAGAAGACTGAGCATGACCCTGGGCAGGGCAGTTACCAACCTGGTGGCCCCGCCGCCCTGCGACAGCCTGCCTGATATCGTTCTGTACAAGACACCTTCAGGACAGCTGGGTGGGACGCTGCGCACGTTTTCTCACATTTTGAAGACACGGTGCATCAGGCTGTTCCCTCACTCCTTTGTACTGAGTTGTATCGATGTTCATGCTCTCCCCAGGTATAAAGCTGACAGGAGGCATTGGCAGCAAATGGCAGGGCATCTACTGTCTGGAGGTGGTGCCAGGCTCCCCAGCCAGCGAGGAGGGGAGTGTCCAACCCAATGACAAGATCCTCTACATCTGTGGCAGGTGCACCCTGGGTATGACCCTGGAGGATGCAGTCAAAGCCTGTGAGATCGCTCCTCGTAAAGTTAAAATTAAAATCATCAGGTATGTGCCCTCAATGGCGAGAGAGATAGAAAGTGGAGCAGGTGTTTATGTGTTTGTTCCGTTGAATGTCTCTACTGTTTGTGTCTGTGACAGAGAGGACCAGCCAGTGACCCCCAAGGCCAAGTGGAACGGTAAGGGCTTCTGAAGGATTTATGGATGGTTTCACCAGCTTTACTTAAGACAGGGACACATAAACAGGGGAGTTTGGTTGTTATATGCACTGATGGATTGCCTAGAGACCAGATATGTTTGTGCTCAGCTAAACAATGATAATTGAGGTTCAATCATTACCAGAAAGTGTTGGGAAGACAGGTAATTACTTGTCTGTACATTATGTAAGATGTAGGCCCTGCAATGCAAAAGATGCGTTTCCTTGTACAATCTATGGTAGTGCATCGCAAAATAAGTTTTTCTTTTGCAGGTCTGTTTGACTGGAAAAAGGATAAGAAGTCCTTTGCTCGTTTCGAAGAGTCTGTCTCTCCAGAGAAAGACTCTCCTATCGAAGAGGGTGAGGTTTTTCTTTCTCTCCCTCATTTATTCCTCTGTCTATTTCCTCAGACTCTCTCCATCAGCATGTTCTATCAGCACCATAACTGGTTTTCCTCTCAGCCTTTTGCTTGTTGTCCTATTGTGTGCGTGAAGCCGGAGCTCTGTGCTGAAAGATGGTTCTCTTTGCAGCTGTGTGTGTGTGATCTGAATGCTGACAGACAGATCCTGGGCTCTCACAGCAGGATTAATAATTAGCAAGCCTCTGGCCCTCCACTGGTGTATTGGACTGCAAGGCCAAAGGCGTCATACACACAAACACACACAAACACACACACACACACACACACACACACACAGGCAGTGCCATACAGTCAGTGGTCTATAGGGCAGGTAGCTCAGTTGCCTGGTGACAGTGCGTGCAGCGGTAAGGGACAGTGGAGAGGGTCACTTTGAAAAGACCAACCTTGTTCACCTGTCATAGAAGAGACGTACCCATCAACACTTCGCTTTCAAAATGGCCAAAGAGGTGGGAGGTTGGTGTGTGTTGTTTTTTTTTTCTGTGTGTCTGTTTCCGACGGTCGGACAATTGATGCATGGATGGAGACTGGTACCGAAAAGAATTTCTATTGTTAGCTTCGGACCAAACTCCGGGCGTTTCCCTTTATTTAAATTTGGCTGCAATGACTGGAGTCGTTTTGTCTGCAATGGTCACTAATTCATTGATATTCTCTTCTGTTTTTTTTTTTTACAGCTGAACCTGTGTGTAGGACTGCTGGTAAATTTAGATGTCTCTCTCTCACCCAAGAACAGGACGTAAGTTTCACATATTCAACGTATTATTTATCTTTCTCCAAAAGCTCATTCTTTCCTTTTGACAGCTATTCTCTCTCTTTAACTGCACATCTTTGAAGTGTCTGTTGAAACACACACTGTAATATGAGTCTACTGTGTGTCAATCTGCGGATGCATTCTCTCCTGGGGGGGGGGCGTCACTGTCTGCATGTGTGTGTGTGTGTGTGTGTGTGTCTGTCAGGCTTTCTTTTACACCTGATTTGTTTTTTGATGACATGAAAGCATTTTTCTGAAGAACGATGATTCGCTGGATTCTCCGATTCCTCCAAATTCTTGTTTCCTTTCTCCTTTCTTTTCACCTCTGGTTTCTCGTCCCGTCAGAGTTGCATCATGCAAGTGGAGTTCAAAAAACCAGAAGGAGGAGGCCTTGGCTTCGCTTTGGTTGGAGGAACCAATGGCAGCATGCTCAGAGTGAGGGAAATCTGCTCTGGTGGAGTAGCTGAGCAGGACGGTCGGCTGAGAGTGGGAGATATTTTATTAGAGGTAACAACCCCTCATACCTCTTGACTGTTTTATTACCCCTGTTGTGAGGAAAACCCTGATCTTCACTTTGTGTAATCCAGGTGAACGGTGTGATCGTGTCCGGCCTGAGCCACAGCAAGGTGGTGGATATCCTGCGTAAAGCTGAGGGCACTGTCCAGCTCACCATCTGCAGAGACATCCTGCCCATGACCTACTCTGAATCACCCACACCGCCCAACATGTCCGCTCAGACGGAAGCTATTTTAGCTGAGCAGCCGGCTCCTGATACCTGTTCCTCACCTGACATCATGCTGAATAGGCCAGTGGAGCACCCCCATGGTACGATCCCCTGTTTTCCCTTTTATCATGAATTTGTAGAAAGTCTATGTTGGATACAGAGCAGCAGCTGTAAACCCTGGATACTTTTTAAATACTGCTAATACTAATTAGTAAGACTATGCACTGAAAACACTCTGTCTCAACTATTTAAAATACACTATAATATAAATACAATCGCTGTGTTATCTTAATGGACAGCATTTAGAGACCTGATAAATATCTGTCTTAACATGTAATGTGTGCTACAATTGCTGTTTCAGAGGTGACATCAGACCCTGTGGCTCAAGAAATAGGTGTTGTCCTAACTTCACCACCACCTCCTCCACACCGATTGACTTTGGTAACAGATGAGACTGCAATTAAACAGGTAACCTGCACAACCACAACCATACACACACGAGTACATGAATAGTGTTATAATTATGATTAATTATTCTTTTGTTTAAATGCAGTCATACCCCTCCTTTCCTCTTTACTAACATCTACTACTAACATCTTGCTCCTCCTGTCTGTTGCCTCCTCTGGCTGCTTGTCTGTGGAACAGGAGAGCTGTAACAGCACCCCTTCTCATCAAGCTTGCTGCCCATCCCTCAATGTCACTGACATGTTGCATGGAGCTTCTGACAGGTAGTAACTTCCCAAACTACTCTCCTCTTATATCCTACCTATTGTCTTCTCCACGCCCCCCCCGTCCTCCTGCTTCTCCTTTTGTTAAATCTTCTGAAGTTCCACTCTTAACCACAGGGAGGCAGCAGAGAGCAATAAATGAAACGCCACCTCCAGATAAATGCTGTTGATTAAGGACTGTGAACCCCAATGAGACAAAAAAAAAACAGTTTGAGAGTTAGGAAGTGTAATAGTGCCATTCTCTGTAGCCTCAAATCAAAAGGTATGGCAGAAGTAAAAAAACATTTTAGCCTCTTGTCTATACTGTATTTTAGGTGGAAAAGTCGCAGGGAAAGGAAGCTCAGCCTTGCATGATTTCATCCCCTCCTACCGAAGAGTAAAATAGGGTCTGGTCTCACCCCTGCCCCCTGACTCCCCCAGGAAACAAATTGTGACCAAACTTTTGGACCAGTCCTGCAAAGACATCCGGAAAACCCAGTCAGACGGCTGGAGCAGTGAAGAAGAGGATGATGATGTATTTGACGCCACCAATCAGGAAATGACCTCACCCCAAACAGGTTTCTATTCCTCTATGTTCCTCTGTTAATGAGTGAATTTTTTTTATCTATGCTGAGCCGTACAAGCAAACCTTATCCTCCTCTTTTCTGCTTTTGTTTCCTCAGGCCCACCCATAGTATCAGAGGAGGAACTGGCCAGTTTAGCTCTCATTAGCCCGGCTAAGAGCAGCCAGTATTCAGGCTCCAGGGTTAAGGCTCTCATTCAGATTCTGCAGCATCAACTGGACCAGCAGGAACTGGTCAAAGAGTTCATGGTGTGTACTGTATGTGTTATGCATAAGATAATTAATGTGCACATTTACCAGTTGGTGTAATTCATAGCTGTAAAATTGCCTTAACTAAGCGTAAAATTACACATTGACCAGTAAATGTGCCGTTTAACCATTCCCAACGTTGATCACGATATAAAATCATCATTATGTTGTTATTGTTATTATAATTCATAGAGCACTGTGACACACTGAAAGAAAACTAGACACACACACAGACACACACACATAGATACTCAGTCATTAAGACATGGAAGTTGTAGATTATTCTTATGGAGACACATCCTTTGCTGCACTATTTTAAGTGATTACACTATATAATAATACTATTAATTATATTGTTGATTTCAGGCTCTGGAGCATCTGAAGCCCTCTGACAACTGTCAGGTGGGAAAAGCCCCCGAGAACAGAGATAAGAACCGCTACAGAGACATCCTGCCCTGTAAGTCAGGAAGAGGACCGTTAACTTTTACTTTCTTTGGGCAGAATCTTAACTTTTACTTTCTCCATTTCTTCAAACCCCTGTGCTTCATTCCATGTTCCGCTGTTGGAGTTTTTTTATTGTTGGGCTAAAGCTTGTAAAAGCTGCACAGCCACAAACTTGACGTCTATAGGAGAGTCTGTTTGTTAGCACTTCTCTTAGCTGCTCGGTTCTAGCTGACTGTAAGGCCTATACTGAAGGGACTGGAGATATATGTTTACAACACTTAAGTCATTACTGCGCAGCAAATCATTTCCCATATTAGTATCAGTATTTCACTGGTGCCGCACTTAAATTTTGCTTGGAGTCGGCCAAGTATGTGATGATGAAGTAGATGTCGATGTTACCAACCTTTTAATTATCTGAGATTTATACTTTTAATAAATGAAGCAGGAGCAAATTATGTTACAAGCTTTATTATCATTATGAATTTCAGGAGGTAAAATACAGAAGATGATAAGAAAAACGCCACAAAAGATGTGTGTATGTGTTCAATTATATGATGTAATGCTTGAATTGTGGCTAACACTGATGATATTAAGGAATTTGAAAACAAATCCTAAAAGTTACTAGGAATGTAAACCAAGCAGGAAAACACACACAAACAGAGGCATTTCCGTCTCCAGCCCCCAGAGTCTGTTGGGGTGAGAGGAGTCAAGAGTTGAGATGAATGAGTGCGACGAAAAGGATAGTGACCCCCAGTGGAAAACCACTGCACCTCACCATATGCCTTGTTGGCTGCAGCCTGTTAACAACTTCTGTTTGTGCAAGTGGTCCAGAAAAAAGGGCATGGTATGTGCCAATCTGATCTGCTGCTTGTAGCCTTTAACTATTTTATTTAGCAAAGCCAGATTTCCAGTCTGTGGCTTTTTTGACCTCACAGGCAGGAGGTGGGGGAGTAACCCAAAAAAAAAAAAAACATTCCTAACTGCCTTTGGTCTATCACCCCTCTCATCACCAACAAACTTCTTCACAACGCTGGTTTGTTGAGCCCAACTCCAGACCTCAGAGATGTTTACTTGGCTTTATTTACTGTACTTTTAGATGGTGTGCTTTAGGCAAAACAGCAAGGGAGGAGTGTTTGTTGTTTGTGATCAAGAAATCAATGGATTTATCAGACATCGAGAAAACGTAAGGGATGTCTGTCTTTCTGTTTGTGGGAGGTGCAGTTTTCAAATATGAATTCATGCAGTGAAGCACTCTCGCCCTCAAAACACACACACACACACACACACACACACACACACACACACACAAGAAGTTTAGGGTGTCTTCTCCTATTTCTTTTCCCCCTACAGATGACAAAACACGTGTTGCCATTGGAGAGAACCAGGACTACATCAATGCCAGCTACATCCGCATGCAGGTTGGCAACGAAGAGTTCTTCTACATCTCCTGCCAGGGCCCTCTGCCGTCCACAGTGTCGGCCTTTTGGCAGATGATCTGGGAAAACAAATCTGACGTCATTGCCATGATGACCCAGGAAGTGGAAAGGGGAAGGATCAAATGTCACAAGTACTGGCCAGTGAAGCTGGGCGTGCCTTTGGACACCGGCAAGTACAAGCTTCACCTGGAGAACCAACAGTACCTGGATTACTTCCACATTAAGGTCGTCCGCATGGTGGAGACAGAGGTGAGAGAGGAGTAACTGCCTGTCTGTGACATTGGTTTACTCTACACTTAAGACGAAATGATTCAACTCATTGTTTTTACAGACCGGTGAGACACATTTTGTCCGTCACCTGAAGTTCACACACTGGCCTGACCACGGTGTGCCACAGTGCTCTGAGCAGCTGGTTCGTTTCATCCGCTACCTGAGGGCGGTGCACCACAAGGGGCCAGTCACCGTTCACTGCAGCGCCGGCATCGGACGCACCGGAGTTCTCATCTGCACTGACATTGTCCTCAGTCTCATTGAGAATGATTTACCTGTGAGTATAAGCCAGTATTTGTATTTTTAGCCATGCGAATGTCATGATTCTAGGGATGGCAACGTTGGCCTGTCCACCATTTTGGTTCAGACTGAAATATCTCAACAATTATCATATAGATTAACATGACATTTTCTACACACATTTATAGTCCCCAAAGAATAAATTCTACTGACTGATCTACTGATCCTCTGACTTTTTGTCTAGTCCCATCATTAGGTCTTTTTTTTTTTATTTGTCCAATACTTTAGTTCATGACAAAATACCTGAAAAACTAATGAGACTTTGAATGAGATAATTTCCAAATGCTAGCATGCTAACACACGAGACTGAGATGGTGAACATTATACCAACTGAACATCAACATATCAGCATTGCCATTGTAAGCATGCCAAAATTAATATTTAGCTCAAAGTCTCATACAGCCTCACAGAGCTGCTAGAATGACTGTTGACTCTTCATCGTGAATAAGAGTCTACTCAATTTATTATTAATATCATTAGAAATAAACTAGTCATTTGTCATTCACACACATGTTGTGGTTGCGCCTTACAACCTTCTGTCCCTGTCTTTAGATTAATGTGAGCGACATTGTCAAAGAGATGAGACTTCAGCGGCATGGGATGATACAAACCAAGGTCAGTGTCAAAGTTCAAAGTTCAAGCTTTTGAAAAAAAAGAAAAAGACAGTTCCCAAAAGCTAGATGTGGCCTCTGTCTCTCTCGTTTCAGGAACAATACCTCTTCTGCTACAAAGTCTGGTTGGAGGTTTTACAGGGCATTTTGCAGCTTCACGGCAACCAATGGCAACCGGAAAGTCCTCGAGACCACAAAGTAGTTTGAATGTTTCCACTTCCACTTCACCTGCCTGTAAAGCACAGGCTGTGTGTGTAGAACCATGTGCAGTCTATCACAGCACAGACTGGTGATACCTTTTCTTTGGCTGTAGTTAGTTTAGTTAGCTGTAATATGAAACTTGTACTTCTCTGTTTTGATACTTTGTGTTGAGGCCTCTTGGTTAGTTATAAGGATTTCAACTTCTTTCTTTTTTTTTGTTCTTATTTGTGCTCTCGGTGCTGTGATTATGTCAATTTAATTTAGATCACTGAGGTTGTTTTGCCTTTTCAGGCTTAGTGATTTGCCTTCTGTCTCTAGCATCTTGCTTTTTAATTTTTGTGTTACTATTTGAATGTATCCCATTTATTTTTCTCCATGCCCTTTAATTTGCATATTGCATTTATTTTTAACAGTCATATTGCATGGAATTTAAAATCTGGTAATATCCAACATCTTTTATCTGGCAGTAATGTCACCAATGTCATCAAAGTGCACAAGTGTAAGGTCATCATACCAAAGTTAGTATCTGTTTGAAACCTTGATGAGTAGTATTTGAGTAAGCATTGTGTTATCATTTCATTAAGTGCATTTCTACCCTTGAGAAAAGGGCATTAGCAAAAGAACATTATTGATTTTTCAGTTCATCATCTAAGGAAATGAAAAGAATCAAGTGCCTTGGAATGACTCATACCGCTTGCTCCATATCGACCCCAAGCCACTTGTCACAAGCGGTTGGGGACGTGGAGCAAGAAACTGATTCGAGAGCACCCGTTGGTGGTTCGCTTGAATGTGCAGCTTTCAGTCTGTTTGTGGTTTGAGGTGGATGTTTGGTTGATCCAAACCAGAAGAGGATTACATCTCACATTTTAGTTAGTTAAATTATAACTTCGAAAAAAATACCGCCTGTCAATCTTTTTTTTTTTTTTTTTATTTGTGGGCCCATTTTATACAGTATCACAATGAAAGTCTTACTACACATAATCACAACTTGCACATCCTAATACAGATAAAGAATGGTTCAACGTAACAAATTTTTGGATAAACTCATAAATTTTCAATTCACTCTTTTCTAAAATTTGGACGAGGCGTGAACACTAAGTATTCAGTTTATTTTGTAAAATGTGCAAAAATGATTTAAATGTCATTTAAATAATGAGTTGCTGGGCTTTTGGGTGTAATTTGTTATGTGACAACATCCTTTATCTGTATTCCACAGCTATTTTAATACAAACTCAGCCAAAAATGCAAAAAATATTACAAGGTTTACAAACTTTCCATTTTGCCACTCTAGATGTATATGATGTACAAAGCAACAGAGCTGCATCTCTAAGTCACAGATCAAAGACGATTTATAGCTGCTGGTTTGAACCTCAACCTTTGGATGTAACTGCTCGTAAGCTTTGTTCTTTTAGCTGCTATCACACTCACACTCACACCAGCTCTCGTATTGCATGTAGACTCTTTAAATACAGAAGTCTGAGCCTGGAGTTTGACTGCTGAATGACTTGAACATGATCGAAATGTGGAATGTAACAAAGCAATACTCTCCATGAGGTGGGGAGGTCAGAATGTCAACCTCTTACCCGATGACATGTTGGTAAGACATATGCAGTACTGTACCTTTGCCATGTGGATGGCTATGCAGAGCCATCGGCCTCTGTACTGTGTATGCAACATCTTTTCAGTCAGTGCTGGTCGGTTGGTTTCCAGCGATAGGTATAACACTCAAGTTTGTTTCGTGCAAGTTTGTGTTCTCTTTGAGATGCTGTTGTTATGTTTTCTCCCTCAGATCTTGGAAAAATTATGATTCTTGAAAGAACAAACAAAAGCACATTTTGCATTCATCTGTGAAAATGCACCTTGTACAGTCAAGCAAGTGCTTATGCAATAGCATTGTGAAATGTAATAACCCTTAATTGCACAACTGCTTATTTATGCTAAATTATTATCTTGTCACTGTACCAGCCACTATGTAACCAATAACTGAGAACAATGTAATACCTCTCTCTTTAATTAAAAACTATTCGGAAACTTGTTTGTCTCTTCTACAACACGTTTTACCCTCTGACTCTAATCACAACATAACTCAACTTGAACGGAACAAGAGCAGCAGAGTGGGTTTTCCCTGACGGCACACACAGAACAGAGAGCCGGAGGCGGCCCTAAATCTAATTCCACTGAGCCCCCTCTCCACTTTTACTGCAGGGTATACTCCCTCTCGGGTTTTACTGCAGGGTAAATAAGCTGGTCTCACAGGGGTCTTTGTGACAGCATGGAAACCCCTGGAAACGCACTGCACGCTCCACACACATATAAACCTGATGCCAGGGGAAGCCACGGAGCAGATTTACTCCCTCACTCTCTCTCTACTCTCTCTGGCTACTCCCACTGCCCTTGTGCACTATCTCTGCAACCGCCCCAATCACACACACACACACACACATACACAAACCCCCAGTCACACACCCTCCTCCCTCCTCTTTCCCTTTGCTCCCCAGCCCAGACCTTGTTATTGCTGTAAGTTATGGCAGGAACGACAGCAACGTGATGATTCAAGGCCCATTCCCGTTTGCGGTTGTATCATTTTATTAAACTGTTGTCCTCTCAATTTCAGACCACAAGACAAGGGGAGAATTACTGACTCACGGCTCACTGACTCAAAGGTGATATTGAAAAGAAGCGAAGGTGATTACAGAAAAACTGTTGGGCCCCAAAGTCAGCTGATACCAGCTGCATTAGAGGAATATGAGCAAGCATCAGGATGGAATATCTTCTACGAAGCAAATATGCAGAGTCTGATAATATAGTAAACAGAGATGTAAAGAGCTGGGAACAAAAGTTGGTGGTAAAGTCATTAACAGAAAGGTGCTCAGTCAGAGAGTGTGATTTAAAGGCCAGAAGAACGTGTAGAAATGAGCTCATACACTCTCAGTAAATCCTCTTGCTCCGCTGGGCTCACAGTGTAACACAGACACAGGCCTGCTTTCTTTTTCTCTGTGCACTGATTAAAAATAGCACACAAATTATGTGCTGCCACAAACTCCCTCCACACACACACACACACCTGCCCACCACCACCCCCTCCAAGTGTTCGTCCCATCTTCCTTCACTATGTCCCTGTCCCCTTCTGTCCAATTTCACCTTGAGATTCTAACTGCATCTTGATCTTCTGTATTATTCTGTGTAACTGATGCAGCGCCATCCAAGTAACCACTTGAACCTTGTGGTTCACCATCTTGAACAGATTTAAAGTTACATTCAATTGTTTTTCTCACACAGTACCACACTTACAGAATGTATTAATCCGCTTGTTTCAGTACCTCACTGAATCTACACAGTAAAACATTCAAACATTTGGCTAAAACATTAGATTAAATGGAGAATTCGAGCTGGTCCTAATGCACTTTCTCCTGCATTTCAGCCTGGCAGAGACTCTGGGATCCTGACTAGAATTTAAGATTAAAGTCGGGTGGGTTGAGATAAGGTTTGGGTGTACACCGTGTTTTTGTCGTAATGATTCCCCTGAAAGGTCTTTGAGGGTTGAAGAGGTTAAGTATGACTCCACCACTGCAGCTATGCTCAAGAGGGCTGAGAATTATTACCCTGCAGGATGCTTGCAAAATAGGCCCCGTCATAGACCATTTGGGTTCTCAGAAAAACACAGGGATGAATTCTTCCAGCTCATGTTTGCTGATCAACCAGCAAGATTAAACTTGAGCTGATAAAGGAGAACGATCCGAGACCACAAAGTGTTCATGGAAGCCTGAATATAAAGTGAATTTAAAGTGGGCCAAAGTTTGAAACAGTAAAGGCCTCATGGTTAAAAAAATTAAAAATAAAAAAAAACTTAACTTGCCATTAAACTGCCAATGTGAAATGAAAAGTGTTTTTGATTATTCTCATATGCACAATAAACCGCCATAAATCACAAATCACCATAGTTTTTTGTAAAGGGCAACAATTTCACATGAACATATAATACATCTGAATTGCAATATTTCATACTATCGTTTTTAGCTTTTAGTTAATCCAATGGGTTTTTGAACAGAGGGAAATTATATCAACCCACAAAGGAACAATGTATAAAAAACTAACTTTGTCTGTCTGCTGTTTTGGTGCTGGGTAGGAAGTTTACACTTGCTCTTTGGAGCTTTTTTTTTGCCCAAAAACAGCTGCCTGCTGAAGCCAAAAAATTATGCTATGAGAGCGGTGAGAGTGATGGCAGAGACAGTAATGTTGATCCACCTGTGTACTGCATACAGAGGTAGTCAGCAAATACCACAATGTCATCGACACAGCGAAAGAGCCTAAAACACCTCTTAAAATTTCCATGCGCTACAGATACCAATTGTATTACGCCATGGACACTGAACACTGACACTGAACTGAGCGGTCTCTGTCTTTTCCAAATGTGGTCTTTGATTGAGTTTCAAGCAACAAAATAAATGAGCATTAATGTGTTTTTCTGAGTTGTTGTGCATCGTGCCCTTTGTAAGTCGACCCCATAGGCTCCTCTATGATGACAGCCCTCTGACAGAGACACAGAGAGCCATTCATCCGCTCTCTGAGCAGAATGTCACTTTTGTGGCTTTCCAGACTCTCAGAAAACCTCAGACTTGTCAAAGGAAGCCGATTATGATTACGGCCTCCTCTTGTATGTTCACTTGTAATTATCTTAAGTTGGTTATGTAAAGGGTGAGCTGGGTTTTCTGTGGTGAGCTGCAAGCAGGGTCTGGAATTACATCCAGTGGTGCTCTGTGAAAGGGATTTAATTTTCTGGGAGTGTTAGCTGTCCAGTGAATTTGTGCCATTTCCTGATCTGTTCTATTGTGTTTGGCTTAATCTGAAAACTACACAAAACAAACTACACATTACATCATCTGTGATTGTTATGCTTTATGAATACTTTTGTCTTTGATTTTTCCAGTGAGTAAATCCAACGCAATAAACAAACAGCTCAAGTTCAAGTCCCCTTTATTTCTATAGTTCTATAACTCTTCATCTTTCTCAGTTTCCTTCTTATCCTTTACTTAAACAGGTAAGTGTCATTGAGACTGCACTTTCAATATCAATAGAGACTGAGATTGGGATCCAATCTGCCAAAATATACCGTAAAAAAAAAACCAGGATCTTTCATTGTCTGATTTATCTCTCTCAGGGCGTTACATCCCCCAGCTGCTGTCTCAGAATTGATATGCTGGTGAAAACATGTGACGTAAGCGCTCCCCCGAAGAGGACACCCTTCTTGTAGGCCTAATTTTTTTTTTTTTTTTTGCACAATTAAAGACTGAGGGCTCAGGTGCAGATAATGCAAGAATGTAGGGAATGGATGGGATGCAGAGCCTGGTGGAGCATTCAGACATGTCAGCCTGCCATTGATTTGTTTTAATGACACAGCTACATCCCAAAAAAAAAAGCAATAGAGTTGTGTATTTATCCCCCTCATAGGCCAGAAAGTTGAACAATATTTTATTTTAGGTGTTTGGTTTGTATGCTCTGGAGCAGTACTGAGTCCATCATCAGAACACGGGAAAGGCCTTTTTCCACGACCATAATTCGCTGTAATTATCATGTGACCTCTCCAAGCAGCCAGAGTAAATGAACACCTGTCAGTGGGCATAAACTTTGGTTTTGCTGATGCTCTTTATTGGAGGGAATAACAGTACATATGTGCCACAAGAAATTAAAACTAAATTACAAGTCACTGTTATTTTAGAGGATACTTTGGTAACCAAAAATAAATTAATCAATTCAAACTCTGCTAAATTTAGCTATATGTGTATATATGTATATATATTAATGAATCCTAAAAGTAGCCTTTAGATCAATTTGCCAAACTTTAAGAATGTATCATAGATTATGGTATATTTGCTTAAATGGAGCTCAATGGACAATACTATAAAAACTGCCAAGTGCAACAAAAAGCCCTCTTTGTGAACTGAATGGTCTGTGTCACTGAGTGGCAAGGACGATCTTCTCTTTGTCAAACTCCCTCCTAAATCATGCGCCACATCAGAGCAAGGTTGATTAACACCTGCTTTCAATTAAGTGACTTTCTCATCAAGCACTGCTTGGAGACAGAAAAAAAAAGGCTCACACCTCGTCACGTCGAAGATGTTCCTGAATTAGAAAGCTATTAAATCAGAGGAGCAGACGCACAGCGTTGCAAGGGGTGTCGTTTATCTTCATTTGAGCGGGCCCTCCATGATCATCTCCACAGGGGCAGCTAATTGAAAAAGGGCTTCAGAAATGCGATTGTTAGCAGCGATAATAATTTATTACTCTCAGCTTGTGGAGTCCTGGGAGTCATTTGTATTCATTAGTGTAAATTCAAATTATGTTTGCGATTAAAATGTGACTTTGACAGGCAGAGGGGCCTCAGATGGGGACAGGCGCTGATGAGACCTTTGCTCCGGGTCACTGCCTCCCACATTTGCCTCTTACTAAGAATGCGGCAAAGGAGCCTTCTTTGCCTCACCACCATCAATCTGTGTCTAATTCAAGTTGAGACATTAGCTTTGATGGCCTCTACTTAGGCGTGTGTGTATGCTCTGAGCACATTTAGTAAGCAAATTAACCTACCTTCTGAAAGACAATACCAATGAGCTGCAGGGTAAGAAATGGGTGCTACCTCCTAAAGAGTCATTCTTCTCTTCTGTCTTTTATTTAGTCAGTATTTGCTGTTATCAGGCTGAGTGCAGGTTATTTGTCATGCCTGACTAATATTGACCAAGCTTTTCTCCAAATGTCAGGCAGTGATTTCTTTGACATCCAAGAGGAGATGGCAGTTAAGTAGGTCAGTGTCATTGTGATGAACATCAACCATGGCGGGTCACTGACTGGGCTGCTCCTCCACTTGCCTGTCACAAACCACTGAGCCAGAGGAGGCAAAGGAGCTGAGTGCTCCTTTATTGAAGCCCGGTAAATTACTCCAATACAGGCTGTCACCACATAAAGTGAGGAACTTTATCAGATGTACACTGCCAAAGGTCATATTTTATTGACCTGACAGGTCTCTGGCGGGGGCCTGCTGGAAAGGGTGACAAGGCTGGAGCAACGGCTGATGGTTAAAGGCTGTTTGTGTTGGACATGAAAATGTCAAACATGGCAGTTTGGGAGAAAGAACAGCTTACATTTTCAAAGCCTTTTTCTCTCTTTTTTTAATGAACTCAAGCCACATGCAAATTCCCTATGATTAGTGGTTTAGTCCCATTCTGCAGAAGTGATGGTGCAGATATTTAAACAAGGAAATGAAAGGAAATGAAGATTTGTGTTTTCACATGGCTATGTCACTCCCTATTTAATGCACTATACCGGCAACTATTGTAATTAGTAAACAAATCCTGAGTGCACTGAATAGCGATTTAAATAAATTCAAGCAACTGGACGCATAAGTTCATGGCATGTAAAGTACTTTCTGCTAACAATCCCATAATGCATAGGATTTTATAGATGAAGTCATTGATGATGATCCATAGGTGTCAAAACTCAGAACTTATTGTTCACTATTGAGGCCGTATCATATAGGGAGAAGTGAATGAGTAAGTATGGAGTGATTTCGAGCAAAGACCATATTTCATATTTCTGTATTTGTTTTTAACACTAACAGTGCTACTTATACATATCATATGATGACAGTCGTTCATGGCTGTATGTTTTTTTTTTAACATTTGGTGGGGATACCAGTAAATGGAGCTATGAGACTTCTGTCTGAGCATATACATTACTTGTCCCTACCCTTGGATACAAGCCATAGAAGAGTACCAACAGCATACATGAAAATCTAAATTCATAAGCTACTAGCTTCTTTGTAATTATCCGATCAGATTTTTTTACACTCGTTTGATTAATATTTCACCTAATTATATATGTTTTTCAATAAATCGCTAAAAAGCTGTGTGTTAATGGCCCTATCAGATCAGCCTGTGTTTGCAACAACTCACTATATGAGCCATTGTTACTCTGAAACCTCCTTCTCCAACCCTGGGCCTCCAGAGGGGCATCCGTCCCCTTCCTGAAGCCCTACTGAATGAAAACAGATCCCCCCCCTAAATTACTCATGAATCACACACTTTAAAACGTCATACCTCTCTATGCAAACATGGGAAACATGCAACCACACACACATATACAACTGTGTACCTGCATGTGGAAAATCCCTGCGTTTCCTTCTGACCCTGGTCAGCACTTGACACGGACAGGAGCACCATCTCACATCAATGGAGCTTTTCTCTTAGGTGGAGAGGGAAACCTCATACAAACACACACACACACACACACACACACACACACACACACACACACACACACACACACACACACACACACACACACACACACACATACAGTGTGCACGATGCAGGGCAACCCCCTTACATACTCCCACGCTCCAGGCCACTGTAAATGTCAGACCGTGGGAGACAGGGTTTATCTTGGAGCGGTATGGTATTTTTACACCTTTCGTTACAGCCTCTCTGACACACACATACACACACATTGGGTCCTCCAACACCACCCACCCCAATGAAGGGCAAACCTTGACTTTGGTGTACTACCTCACTGTGCATGACACAAAATAACCAAAACATTTATGCTCTGAGACATCCTTTCATGGCTTTGCAAAGTTTAACCAAATGTCAAAATTAGAGCCAGTGTCAACAGTGATGGGCAACACTGCATGAACTTGAAGATCTTGTTCCACTTGAGGATATGGTTGTACAATGTCGCTCACTCCACATTTTTGTGTTTCTCATCCGTTATCTTTGTCTGTTCAGCTTCTCTCCGCTTGTACCATTAGTGACTGCCTCTGTGTTATACAACCACCTTATCTCAATGCACTTCTGGAAGTGAGGGTATATTTTGTGAATACATGGCCTTTCCTTCACTGAAAGGTTTTGTTTTCCTTGTCTGGGCTAGTCTAGACTTTGAAAACATTACAGAAAGAGACTGCAACTCATGAGACCTGCCTGAACATAGTCACAGTGATTGTAGAATAAAAATACTTCGTTTTTTTTTTAAATGCAGCTGTTCACAAGAACCAGTTACCTTTTAATAATAAGCTTTCAAATTACAGTTAAATTTGTATATTATTAACCATTAGATGCATAGACCATTGAAACCTACACTCTTCCATAAGTGTCTCAAAAATGACCCATAATATAATCAGTGTGTCCGTGTAGTTGTAAGGAAATGCTATTTTTAAATACATATTTGAATTGCATTCCAGCATCATTTAAAGTTTGAAATGTTTCTTGGAATATTCATAATAAAGTGATCAAAGTTGTAATATTATATTTCTCCAAGACATGCTACATATGGCAATTGATCTACAAATCTGACTGCAAGCTATTGTAATGTAAGCTAGCTTTACCTTTCCCATAAGAAAAGCACAGCTTTTTGATACATTTATGGAAAACTGGGGTAATAACAGTAAAACAGCATAAAAGTAAAGACACAATAAGACAGCATAATGCACCCAGCTCTCTTAACTGCTAACAAAAATGTACTTTGTTTACAGTAAACAACAATACAATATGATAATGTGTTTTGCTGCTAATAGCGCTGAATTGGAATTCATTGAATTTACTAGATTTCTAATGCATGTGATTACCTGCTCTAGCTCCTCCAGTATTTTTCTTTTTTTTCTTTGCAATGCATATGTCCTAGGTGCCACCTTTCTGTTGTCGTCTTCTTCAGCTTGATGTGTGGAAAACATTGAACAACTTGATCAGGATGCCCAGATGTCGGGTCAGTGTGGGAGAGTAGCACCAAAAAACAGGGAGCTACTTTGCTCCCCTCTTGTGGAGTTGGTTTGAACATTTGAAATATATCTAATATGCTTCATAGTTTGTCTACGAAGTAAAAACAGTAAAAATTCTCTCCTTAAAATGGTTTGTTTTATTGCAAACATTCAAACAGGTCATATCACAGTCTGTGTGCTGGCTGACATTCAAAGAGGTAACTAAGATAAAAAACATTAGTTCAGTCAACATCCAGAGTAGCTTTAACTTGACTGAATAGATTTTTAATAGCTCACAGTTGAAATTAAATAAACACAAACCAGAATGTATGGTAAAGCTGAAAAAAAGACTTCACATACTGTCTTTGTTTTTATTCTAATTTTTATTTGATCAGATTCGTTTTTAAGCAATACTTTTAGCAAATATGTTTTTGTTTTTTTGCTTGAGTCCTTTACTTGCCAAGCGCCAGTCTAGAGATGGCCGGAACATCTTGTCACTTTCCGATACAGAGTCACTGTGGTGTCCAGGATTCATTGTCACAATGTGTGTATTTAACTATAGCAAATCTGAGAAAACTGTTATTGCTCAGGTTCACTCTCACCTTACCAATAACCATCTTTTCAGACAATATACGTCTGGATTTTGCCAACTTCATAGCAGAATCACTAACACCAGCTGTTTCTGGGCTATTAACCATGGGCCTACTTGTGCTGCTTGATCTGAGCTCAGCCTTCAACACAATTTCTCATAATATTCTGCTAGACAGGTCCTGAAGGACAGTGAGTTGGAGTTGCTGCTGTTTACAGGAAGGACATTAAAACAACCACTATCCCCATTCCTGGTGCTCATTCTTGTGAACACCTCACCTTCAAACTCTCTGGTCCCACTCCTTTGGTCACTGCTGCTACCTACCGCCCCCAGAAAGCCAAACCCATCCTTTTTCTCTGACTTCTCTGTTTTTCTGACTCAGCTACGTGCAATCTCACCTGCCGTTCTCCTCCTAGGTGACTTCAATCTCCACACTGATGACATCGACTGTAAATCTGCCATAGTCGTGGTCACATGCTGAATCTGGGCTACAATACACCCAACACATCAACTCTCCAGCCTCAACCTCAACATCTCTGACCACCTACCCTCCCCTTCTTGTGAACTACTACAACAAAACAACTTCCTCCTGTCTTGATCAGCTGGCTTCCATCAAAAATCAAAACAGTCTCACACACTCAGCTCCCTGGTATAGTCCTGAACTCCGCCAAATAAAATCATGGGAGCGCCAGCTTGAAAGACTTTACAGGAAAACTGGTTTAACGGCGCATCTGGAAGCCTCCACAGACTACATCCTACAATACAAAGACGCTCTCACTACTCCCCGGTCCGTTTCAGACCGGCTTTCTATCACAACACAGAAACAGCCCACCTCAAAGTCACCTACGACTTCCTCTCATCAGATTCTGGACACCTCAAAACCTCATCCCCCTGGCCCTCACAGCAGCTTTCAACACCATCAACCAACTATGGGGTGCCGAATGTAAAAATTCGGTTACAATTTTGATATATACTCGTCAGTGGCTGTGTGAGCTGAGGCTGCTGCAAGGGGGCGTGGACCAGAGCGCTGGTGTGGGTTATTTGCTTATTTTCTGAACATTTAGCTTTACACTTGGAGACCCATTTAGATTTAGATTTAACATTTAGATTTGGGTTTGATATTTACATTTAGATTTAGATTTAGAATTAATATCTACATTTAACATTTAAATTTAGATTGATTTGATATTTACATTTAGATTTAACATTAAGAATTAGAATAAATATTTGATTTAATATTTCAATTTAGATTTGATATTTACATTTAGATTTAGCATTTAGATTTAGAATTAATATATACATTTAACATTTCAATTTAGATTTGATATTTACATAGAATTAATATTTAGATTCAATATTTAACTTTTAGATAACATGATGTTTTACATGAATTTCTGTCTCAAATGAGAGCAAAACTAGCTAAATGTGAGGAAAGTCAGTAACCAAGTGTAACCAAATTTTTACATTCGGCACCCCATACACACCATTCTGCTCTCCCGCCTTCAATCCTCCCTCAACATTAACGGTGCAGCCCCTCATGGGTAAGGTCACATCTCACAGACAGACAAAGGGAACGACAGAGACTTTTCCATAGCTGCCCCCTGTCTCTGGAACTCTCTCCCCAACACATCAGAGACTGCACCGAATTGTCCACATTCAAATCCCTAATCAAAACTTACCCTTTCAGAGGTTGTATCAGCTGTTTCTGTGTTGTATACTTTTAGTATGTTTCTATGATTTATTTTAAAATCATGTAGAGCGTCTTTGTGTACCATGAAAAGCGCTATATTAATAATATATATAATAGCTCAAACTCAGCATGATAAAACAGAGGTTCTCTTCATTAGCACCAAAACCACCAAACCCGACAGTTTCTCTTTACATATCGACAATGTCACAGTTCTTCCTTCACCCCAGGTTCAGAGTTTGGTTGTCATCCTTGACACCACCTTACACCTTTGCTCTTTGTTATTTAAAACATATGAAGTTTTGCAACCTACTGGGGCTTCCTGGGGGCTCACCTGGTAGAGCATGTACCACTTAGGCTCAGTCCTTACTGCAGGGACCATTTGCTGACATGCAGCAAAGGACCTGTGGCCCTTTGCTGCATGTTATCCCCCCTCTCTCCCCACCTTTCCTGTCACACTCTCACTGTCCCTATCCGAATAAAGGCAAAAAACTGCCCAAATAAATAACTTTAAAAAAAAAGTCTTGCAACCTCCTGCCTGTCTCACTGCCATGGGGTTAAAGGCTTCAGCTGTGTTGCCCCTCAACTCTGGAACCACAAGGAATCTGTAATATTATTTGTCTTCCTGGTTTCAAATCCCACCTCAAAGCACAACTATTCAAACTTGCCTACTAGCTACTGTATTCTATGCCTTGCAAGTTTTGCAATTACTAAATAGCCCACGTTAGCATTAACAGCTGTACTTACCAGTCTTGCCAAGAGCTTCAGCCAAGATTGGATTTAAGAAAAGAGGTTATAATACGCCGTCTGAGTGACGCTACTTCTTCATGTTAGACTGGACATTACAGTGACTTGGTACCGGAAAGTGACGTAACAATCCAGCCAGACCGGGGCAAGCTGGTTAGTATGCTAACTTCTATCTCCTAGAAGATAATATAGAAATAGAAGCTATGTAATCTACCAAATTTGTTCTTCCCCAGAGAGCGAGCCATGGAATTGAAATCCAATTTAAAGCCAATTAGAATTTGGATCACTGCTCACAAGAGCTGTGATTTGTGGCGACTGTGGCAAGGAAAAACTTCCTGTAAAAGGAAGAAACCTTGGGAGGATCCTGGCTCTCTGGGGGGGGCCCGTCCTCCTGAGGGCTGGCGATCTTTCCGCTCCTCCTGGCAACAGGACATGCTCATCATCCATCTGCCCAAGGATGTGGTCTTCATCCATCTTTCTCTCTGGGTGTACTGGTCTGATCTCTCCATCTCAGTCATCCATCTTCACCCAAACTCTGAAATGAGAGGCAGAGAAATTAGCCACCTACCTTTCCACGGCTCATTCCGTGGATGTTGTTCTGTGGACTTGTTGTTTCAGGGATCAAGATGACTGATGATGGTGTCCAGTCTTCTGGAGGAGCGTCCCGCCGTCTATTCCTTAAAACAGAAGAAAATAAACTCAACTGTAATTTGTCTGAAATGTAAAAGAGAGCAGTGTTTGTGTTGTGTCTGCCACATCATCTCCATGATGTGTTTGACTTCAGTTTGTCTTCTTACCTGTCTTTGGTAAAACAGGATATAGGAAGTTCTTTGCCGGTGGTCACAGACAGAGGCACCACTTGTCTCAGTGACCACTGCATCATTGTAGGTGAACCACCGATCAGTCGGGTCTCTCTGGCCGACATCTGGATCCACCCCGTCACAGATGTAGTGTCCTAACAAGAGAGCAAACATTGTTAAATGGTTTGTCTTATGAAGGTGTTTTTAATCTAAATGATACAGGCCATAGTGATTTAGTGTATATCATTGTTACTTAGAAATGTGAGTTTAAGGAAAATTAATGGATTATCTTACCTGTTGTTGCTGTGGGGCCGATATGGTTGACGGTGCTAACCAAACTGTAGCAGCCACCACCCTGAGAAGGACCACAATTGAAAAGTTAGTACACACATAGTCCTAACATTTACTCATATCAGCCCCAGTCAAATTACCTGATAAACAATAGTTCCTAATAGTTTTTTTTTTACCTTCTTGGATGACACCACAACTTCTCTGGAAAGGACGATGGGGTCATGGTCTTTTATAAGCTGGTATGTTGGAGAATACTTGAAGCGCTTCACGTGTAAGACGAGCACTCTGTAGACAGACAGAAAAGATATGAGCACTAAGTAAAAGAGAAAAAGAGAAAAATGTGGCATAACAAATTGTTACTATTTGTATTTTTCATCATAAATACTCCTTAGAGTAGTTTGCCCAGTTTGATATCGATGGGTGAACCATGTATCATCACTGTGCACTGTGGTCAGGACTTTTGGTCACGCAAGATGGATTTGATGTCACTCACCTTGGCAGATTGATGAATGATGATTGCTGGCCTGACACGGTACCACCGCACTTGCATAAATACTCCAACTCCGTTTCCTGCAGAACGGCACAAAACCAACATATTTTCAGTACTATACTGGATTTACATACACAACAACAAACAGCTACACATCCATACACATACTGACGCAAGTAGCGATAAGTGGTGGTTGAAATGTGTCAGTGTTTTCCACATCATATCATCACATTATATCAGTGGGTTCTAATGTGAACTAATGAGGAGAGATGTTTCTTACCTTCTGGTAATCTTCGATCATTTCATGTACTGTTCCTCCTCCGGGTATCATGTCCAAGGATAAGTTTGTGAAATCCTCCTCTCTAGCAGATCCTGTTCCGCAACTACACATTGAATAGATAATACAGTTATAATATAGCTGCAGAGGTCATGATGATGCTGATGCTTAACTGAATAGTTAATGATCAATTCACCAAAATGACAAAAGATTGTTTTTTGTGTTTTTGAAAAAGAAAGAACTTCAACTGCAAGAAAGTCAAGTAGTGGTTGCTGAAAGGAATATTTAACTTATCCTGACATACTGCAAGAGATGATGAATGTGTGTGTGATGTTCGTAAGTGTGTAGTTTACCTCTTGCACTTCCTGGTGTTTAGCATTTTAAACACCATGTTATTCTCCACCGGACAGCTGTAGGTCGTGCCATTGCTGGCAGCCAGCACCTGCAGCTCTTGGCCCAAGGACCTGATCTGGTGCAGCACGGACGTGAGGAACTCATGAGCATCCTGTAAATATACATGCACACAATTGTACAGAGAGGTTTAAACACCAAGGAGAAACTATCAGGAAGTGGTGAAACAACAAAAAATGAAACCTGCTTACGCACTTTCTGAGTAAGATCTTCAAATTCACTGTCCCTAAGCGACACCACCTTCTTGAATGCAGCAAGAACGCAGAGTTTTTGACGAGCATTACTGGAGAAATGGGACTCTTTGATATCTATTAATGATCTAGAGAGGGTCGAGGGGAGGGGTTAGAGTCATTGTCCATGACATTAAATGTTGTGGTGTTCGGGATACAACTTAAGGATAAAATTTGTTCTTTTGTCTGAAGGGTGCTGTACCTTATGATTGATGCGTTTGGGCTCAGACTCCAAACCTGCTGCTGTTGACTAATGTCTCTGATAAAGCATACCAGTGTCAGGAGGCTCTGCAGGCAGGAGTTCATATAGCAGATCTGCACTGGGTTGGGAAACCTGACACAAAAAATTTACAAGTCAAACACATCTCAATATCAACAATTCTTCAACGATATGTCCACAGACTGGAGCTCATTTTCTCCCTTGACTTTGATTTGGTTCATGCCTCTACAGCCTTGTTTCTAGTGTGTGTATGGACATGCAGATGTACTTACCCAAGACAGCTCATCTGCTTATATCTGGGGGTCTTAATGGGGGCCACTGTAACTTCCTTCTTTCTCTTAAGTTGGTCTTTAGGAACATTGTTCTGTTTTGGCTGTTCCTCCTTCTTGGTGTGGTGTTTAGGTGTTTTAGGTTTGGAGTGGCACTCCTCCTTCGGCTTTTGTTCTTCAGGGATGGGTCCAACCTTACATCTCTTCTGTTGGGGTAAACAAATACTGTGGTTGGATCATGCAAAGATACATTCATCAATTAATAAATATCTGGTTGAAATTGAGCGATGCACTTTATGTCAAACATACGTACCTTCCAAAACATCCACCAACGTGGCTTCTTCACCTCCTTAGATTTTTTGCCATCTGAGGTGGTGACGCTGGTGACAAAGACAAACGATGTGTGTTATCTCATTAGGAACTGAATGATTGGCTGGAGAGAACACTTACAGAGATAAATCAGTTTCTAGGCACTGCCTACAAAATACCAAATACAGCCTTGTATTGACACTAGCAGGATAAAAGTTCTAACTCCCAAAATTTATGGGATTCTCTAAGGCACACAATGTCCCAGCTGACAAAGGGACTGAAGGATTAAAGACATGTAGCCAGGAGAAGTGTTCTTACCTTTGCTTGTTGTCTTTAGGAAGATTTTCCTTTTTCTGTATGGAAGAAACCAAAAACACACAAAAAAAAGCAATAGAATTAGAATAAAATGTCAAATATCGCTGATGGTGTTTACAACTTACAAGTTCAAATATAATTCTTACTAACTACTTAAATTTGTTTAATATGAAACCATGACACTGTCAAACATACCAAGGGGCGCCCGAAGAGTCGATACCTCCACGGTTGCCTTTCATCTTTCTTCTTGGTGACTGCGTCGATGGCAGTGGCACTGGTGATAAGAGAAGAGAAAGACAGTTGGTTTTTCTGTAGTTTAAATCACAGATAGGGATCATTACGAGAAATAAATCCCTCTGTAGCTGAATTCAGCATCGTATTAACTACAACAGGTTTTATGTCTTTCAGCTTGAGTCCAACTCATATCTCAAGTCTCTGAGAGTCTCAAGTGAAGTCCTTTAATACGAGCCCAAGACAAGTCTCAAGTTTTTGTAGGAAAATCATTCTTACACTCAAAGCTGTGTTAGTAGTATTTGTATATGTGTGAAACATTATTATTATTGAATACAGCAATTTTCATTGTTCCTATAGAAGCAATTTACACACACATGGCTTTCTCTCAGCACTTTGTGTAAAATTATTCACCACAGTGAATAAGAAAGCTAATGAACCTGACTATGGAGATGAAGAAATAGTCAGGAAAATGGTAATGAACTTCCTTACCTGCTCTGAGAGCTGTTGAGCTGCTTGAGCTCATCTGCCACATCTATAACTGCTGTTGATTCCTGTACACAGTAAAATATATAAACAACATTAAAATTAATGGAAACATAATGTGTCTTCACAGCTGATATAAACTGGTGTCACAGAAAAAGAAATTACAGAAAATGTGTAGTGTATCTAGAAAACAAACCTTTCCACAACAGGAAAATAAACGATACATCTTTAAAAGTTTTGTCAATGTTAAACTTGAGCTATCAAACTTGAACTGTCAAACTTAAACTGTCAAACTGGAGCTGTCGAACTGAAAGTAAACTACTCGTGTCTCTCTGTTGTGTCAACTGCTGAATGATTTGTTGTACGATCAGTTGCAGAGAAATTCTGTATGTGACATGCAGTAATGACACTTCTAGAATGTTACTATGATGTCATATTATCACTGTGTGTCATTCAAATTAGAGTGTAAACATGGTATCAATGTATTTATGTTTTAAAACTGATGATCTTAAAAGCCAAAAACTAAACATACACAAAATTTCAACAAAACGAAGTTTATTCATCTTCAAAGGCCTAATTGCAACCTGGTGCTTCAGCCATTTAAAAAACATGTCTAAATTAACTATGTAAATGTAGAAACGCATTTGGATATTATAACCATATGATATATATGGTTATAAAAACTAATCCATAATACATGCGATGGTTGACAACATTCATAACTGAGATCTTCTGCCTATTTATTGTTTATAGGGGTCAAACACATTGAGAATTCTTCTCTAGGCTGAAAGGGAACATAGTGCAGTGCAGGCACATGCTTCAGTGAACTCAAGTGCTACAGTTCTTACAGTATTTTGCTTGTTTAACTAAAGCTGTCAAATGTGGAGTAGAAAGTACAATATTTCCCCCTGAATTGCAGTGGAGTTATTTATAAAGTAAATCAGCTACAGCTTGTCCAACTGATTTGTTTATCAATGTCATATAACATTTTATTATGAAAATCCTATCAGCAGCAGCCTGACAACACAGAGACAAGAGACAGGTGAACTCTGTTGACCTAGTAAATTATCTTACCATAAGTTCAGGGGCTGAATAAAAAATATATACAAGAGTAAGTTGTTTTGACATAATTCAAAAACCTGATTTTTACAGTAAACTGCAGTATATATATAAAACATGCTGCAGTATAAACTATTGACAAATTAACTGCTAACAAAAAGAACTACAGTGGTTTATTTTTTCCCTAATCTTTGAGTTGATGAATTATTCCTTGGCAGTCTTGCTATAAAACACGTTAATACGTTGAATAAACATAGTCTTTGAAATTGCAACTTAAAATTTTAAGACAAATAATATTGCTTCAAAGTGTCTTTTCAAATCACATCTCTCCTTATGAAGCTTGTGAAAACACTTTCAGTCATTTAAAAACTAAACTCTCTAACAGTGTTGTAGTCTGCATGAACATTAAACACTGAACGCAAATAAACACAGACAAGAAATATTATCAAAAATAATCAAGTGGTTCTCTAACATAAGCTGTTGTACAGTATGTGTGTATTTATAAGGAACGTATGAGGGAACAGCTCTAAGGAGTGAATGAGTGGCCAAGTGAACTGAAAAAAAGTGTGGATAAGAGAATAACAGTGTGTGTGAGGGTGAGTGTGTGAACTGACTTATATATAGTCTCACTCAAAGTCCTTCATTTGACTGGAGGCACATGGGTTGACTGATGCCATCTTTTTCTCAGTGACCTTCCCCATTTTCCAAGTCTTTGACCCATCCAGCCTTGATGCCTGAATGTGTATTCACAGTTGGTGGGGAAAAAGGAAAGTGTACTTATTGAGATAATAATATAAATCTGTTACAGCACATTATCTTGTATCAGCACCACTGTCCTTTAATACCTTAGCTGTCGGTGATGCTACATTTGATCATTTTTTTAGGTGTTGGTTACCTGTAAATCAATAAAGTATTTAAATTCAATGCTGATTTCCTCAAAATCATGGTGCAGATTAAGTATTAGTTTGTTTTGCCTTGATTAAAGTCAAAAAGCTTCCTTAACACGATCCAGTAATCAGATGTTTTAGGCAGCTTGTATGTAACCTGTGACTGCTGTGAGCACACAGTACCAGCTGAAGGATGTAAGCATCTAACCTTTGAATGAATTCCCGTGTGGATGCAGCTTCATCTTGGGACTGAAGATTGAGGCTGTAGTGAGTAGAAAAGACTGTGGCGAGCGAGGTGCCCTCACAAATGGTGTGCCCCTCAATGCTGATCATGAGGTGGCGAATACAGCTTCCTGGTGTTTCACCTGAAGTTTGACAAAGAAAAAAAAACATTGACATTGTCACACTGCAAAATGATAAGTGCCAGGGAAACTGAAATCTTTTTACCCATTCACAGATGAGTCCGTGTTGAACAGCCACATTATGTCTGCTCTGTTCAGTGTAATAATACTGGAAGTAACAACTGATGACAGTTTACCTAGCTGGCTAACATTAGCAAACAACCTCCCGGTCAATTCAGTAAAGTAAACGTTATCTAAATAAAATCAGCAGCTTCCTTTAGAGACTTGCACTTGTTGATGTAAACAGAAAGTACGGATGAAAAATGAAACTCACCCTGTAGTTTGGAGGATCAGGATCAGAGTCCAGCTCCTCTTTCTGTCACACGATGAAACTGCCAGTGAAACGGTTGATAAAAAAGTTACCGTTACAGCGTTACCAACGTTTTCAGATTACAACAGCGATTCTTTTCCCGCTTAGCAACTGCACAGAGCTGTACTTCGAAGTAGCTAACGTTAGCTGACAAAGTAAACACTGTTTGCTTGTGTTTGTGTAAGCTCAGACTCTAATTTCAAATTACTTAAATTTAATTCAAGTCCAATGATCTTTACATTCACTCTGAATACAGTTCTACATTTTAGCGAAATAATCATAAACATAAAGATAAGTCAAGAGGATATCTTGGGCTTTAATAAAATAGCTTGTTTTTTTTTTGATGGCATTTTACTAAATAATCAATACAACTTGATAGGAAATGTGCTGTATTTTGCCTATGCTAACAAGCACTCACTTATCCATTTGAAGGATGAAAATAGATTAAAAAATATTAAACTGCATTGTCCAGTCCAACCTGTCTTACTCTGTTTTCCCAAAATGCATTGCAAAAAATATTGTAAATTACCGTTTTCTTTCCTCCAAGCAATAAAACTGTAAAATACCGATAAAAATGTACAGCAATTTACTGCATTTAAAGATAACAGAATTAACAGTAAAATAAGTATTTGTTCTGTAATTTTATTGAGATTTGTTTGTTCATTTACAAAAATCACGTGGAATTACGGAAGTTTTCACAACAAAAATGTTGAATAAATGTGTTTTTGTCGATGTATAACATGTATAGGCAGTGGTATAACTATCATTGAGATTTTTCAGATGTTTTCCCCATTATACTTTTAAGGTAAAGTCAATGTTCGGAAAGCGGATTGTGATAAATATATGCATTTTAAATTTGAGCACACACCCTGGACAGAAAGGCGCCTTATTCAAATACTAAAGTTTGAATCTTTGCCGTCCAATCAGAGCATTGCACTCGGCTCCGCCTCCTCGAGCTCCGGGACAGTTGTGTGTGTGAGCTAAGTTACAGTCTCTGCTCTCCTCCATAAGTCCGTCGGCTAACTTGCTCCTCCAAAGCTTTCTGTCTTCGGCTGCCAGGGAAAGGTAGTTTAACAAGGTAAAAAAAAATTATGAGTGGAATTATTTAGATTATGTTGTTTATGTGAAATTATGTAGATTATGTGTTTTCAATTACTGCTAGCTAACGTTGACCGTGAAGGGCAAACTGATAAGCATTTTAGCTGTGTTCAGATACGTTACCATTAGGCTAACGTTAGCTCTAAGGTAACTTACAGCTGGTTCTGCCGTTGGTTGTTAGGTTCATAGACTGTAACATTATCAGCCGGTCTGTGGACAATCTTTTTTTCTCCAACATTTGGCGGCCACAGTTGCTGCAGAGGTTGAAATTTGCCGTGGAAGTCAATGTTATGCTTCCGGCTATTACAGACTCCCGCGTTTTTCTCCTATTTGAAGTGACATCGCCTGTGTAGTGGCTGTTGAGTGTTTTGAGAAAAACGCGGTGCCTGATTTTGCATGCCAGGACATACTATATTTCAGGCCAAAGTATCATATTTACCTTAGTTAAGTTATACTGTTCATTTGTTGATGATTATAATGTTATGGCTGTTTGACCAGTGTTAAAAGATGTACTCCTGTTGTTCGTGGAACATCTGTTCAGTCAGTAAATGCATCTGTTGTGCTGTCCAGCAGGATGAGCCAAATATGTCCAGTGGCCCTGAAGTCCTGAAGTTGAGTGGTCCTCAGCTGAATCCTCGACATTATTACTTTTCTAGGTAAGATATACAACTCTAGAAAAAGTAAATGATGACTACATTGTGACTAAATAAATACATTTTTAAAACTTTTTCTTTTTTCACGTGTTAGGACATTGAGCTTGGCCCATTTTAAAGCTACCAAGTTCACCGCAGTGTTGTCCTGGTGTTGGTAGATCCATGAGCCTTCGTGTGGATCTGTTTCTGTCGGCACATTTCTGGTGAGTAACTCCATACAAACACAAATTCATACACACTTCCAGTAAATGTTGACTTAAGTGTTGTACACAGAACTGCAAAGCACAGTATTCCCGCCTTGAACAGGCTGTGTAAAAAGGAGCTTAACATTAACACTAGTTAGTTGTGTGGATCCGCATTAACCTCGGCGGATTGGGTGGGTTGAGATAAAAAAATGAACATTTTGATTAATAACAGATGAATGGATGTTAAAATGAGAAACATAGTAATTCAATTCTCTAAAATTTTGTACATTATGTTTTGTTGACATGCAAATTATATAGGCACTGGGAGTTTATTCGAAAACTAGATTTTATTTGGCTACCTTATCATCTGACTACGTGTTAGGTTATATTGTGGGGATGACATTGGTGCTTTCACAAAATATTTACACAATGAGATTTTTGATAAATAATCATCAGTAATGACTAAGTGTGTAAAGGAAATAATATTAATAAAATAATAAAATAGTCTGGTAAGTTCAGAAAATCATATCACTTTACTGTAATGCAGCCAGAGACAAAAGACAACATCATAATATCCATATATTTCCCAGTCCTAAGCCGACACTACTGGTTTTTATTTGAATTATTTTGGTGCTGTGAGATACCCTATACCGTTATCTTCAAAAATTCTAAAAATATTGTGATATAAATTTTAATAAATATTTCTCATCACAACTTTAGTTTCAATGAAACAACTTTTGATCATATAATAATTGTTATCTCTGCTCCCTCCCTGCTGGTGTTAGGTCAATTACTGCAACTCACTCCATCAAACCTGTTGAAACCCTTCATGTCCATATACAGTAACATTTGCTGCGCCCTTGCTGCTCCCTTGCATCAACAGCTACAGGACAGGAGGAGGCAGCACCTTGGAAACATCTTGACTAATAAAGGACACTTTTATGACAATGGACCTTTCAAAACCTTGGACTTCTATCGCCCTATGGACTGTAGTAGTAAGCCAGGGTATATCTGGGTTATACAACTCACATATATAACCCAAACCGCCTGTTCAACATCAGTAATCTTAACCATCAAGATGATCTGTAAGTATCATACTGAGCATGTATTTTTATTTAAAAAAAAAAAAAAACTTGTTTAATGTTCACAATCTTTTTGGTCATTAAAGTATTACATCCAACTTTTGCCTTGTATGTATGTCTTTGGGTTTTTACCAAAACAGGCTAAGATACTGTTAATAAAATACTTTTTTAACATGAAAGGTATGTTAAATATGCAAGAAATCTATATAAAATTACATGTAAAAACCAAAAATTTACAGTAGATTGTTGCAATTTTAAACCCCTACTGAGGTTTTCAACAGTTTTCTGACATTTTTTGAAAGAGAAATCAAATGTTTTTATGTGTGGTATATTATTTTATTACATCAAATATGAGTTAATATACAAGTTTTTTTATGTAATTATGTAATAAAAATCAATTAATAACAGTACCTTTCTGCGATTTTAACCCTCATTATTTGTATTATAACAATGTTAGACCTTATTTATAGGTAATTTCATTGTTTTTATACGGGTAAATGGTCTTTATTAAACATTAAAAAGCCCAAGAAATACAGAAAATCTTTATTTATATTATATATATAACTATCTAATTTTTATGAGATAGTTATTTTACATAATTTTCCATTATTTTTCTGGTGCCCCAGCTGCCGGAATATTACCAGTTTTTGAAAGGTTTTTTTTCTTTACAGTGATTGGAGAATAAAAATACTTAAATGCTAAAATATTAATAAAAATTTTAATGCAGCTGTTCACAAGAACCACTGTTGCCTTTTAATTATAAGCTTTCAAATTACAGTTAAATTTGTATATTATTAACCATTAGATGCATAGACCATTGGAACCTAAACTCTTCCATAAGTGTCTCAAAAATGACCCATAATATAATCAGTGTGTCCGTGTAGTTGTAAGGAAATGCTATTTTTAAATACATATTTGAATTGCATTCCAGCATCATTTAAAGTTTGAAATGTTTCTTGGAATATTCATAATAAAGTGATCAAAGTTGTAATATTATATTTCTCCAAGACATGCTACATATGGCAATTGATCTACAAATCTGACTGCAAGCTATTGTAATGTAAGCTAGCTTTACCTTTCCCATAAGAAAAGCACAGCTTTTTGATACATTTATGGAAAACTGGGGTAATAACAGTAAAACAGCATAAAAGTAAAGACACAATAAGACAGCATAATGCACCCAGCTCTCTTAACTGCTAACAAAAATGTACTTTGTTTACAGTAAACAACAACACAATATGATAATGTGTTTTGCTGCTAATAGCGCTGAATTGGAATTCATTGAATTTACTAGATTTCTAATGCATGTGATTACCTGCTCTAGCTCCTCCAGTATTTTTCTTTTTTTTCTTTGCAATGCATATGTCCTAGGTGCCACCTTTCTGTTGTCGTCTTCTTCAGCTTGATGTGTGGAAAACATTGAACAACTTGATCAGGATGCCCAGATGTCGGGTCAGTGTGGGAGAGTAGCACCAAAAAACAGGGAGCTACTTTGCTCCCCTCTTGTGGAGTTGGTTTGAACATTTGAAATATATCTAATATGCTTCATAGTTTGTCTACGAAGTAAAAACAGTAAAAATTCTCTCCTTAAAATGGTTTGTTTTATTGCAAACATTCAAACAGGTCATATCACAGTCTGTGTGCTGGCTGACATTCAAAGAGGTAACTAAGATAAAAAACATTAGTTCAGTCAACATCCAGAGTAGCTTTAACTTGACTGAATAGATTTTTAATAGCTCACAGTTGAAATTAAATAAACACAAACCAGAATGTATGGTAAAGCTGAAAAAAAGACTTCACATACTGTCTTTGTTTTTATTCTAATTTTTATTTGATCAGATTCGTTTTTAAGCAATACTTTTAGCAAATATGTTTTTGTTTTTTTGCTTGAGTCCTTTACTTGCCAAGCGCCAGTCTAGAGATGGCCGGAACATCTTGTCACTTTCCGATACAGAGTCACTGTGGTGTCCAGGATTCATTGTCACAATGTGTGTATTTAACTATAGCAAATCTGAGAAAACTGTTATTGCTCAGGTTCACTCTCACCTTACCAATAACCATCTTTTCAGACAATTTATGTCTGGATTTTGCCAACTTCATAGCAGAATCACTAACACCAGCTGTTTCTGGGCTATTAACCATGGGCTTACTTGTGCTGCTTGATCTGAGCTCAGCCTTCAACACAATTTCTCATAATATTCTGCTAGACAGGTCCTGAAGGACAGTGAGTTGGAGTTGCTGCTGTTTACAGGAAGGACATTAAAACAACCACTATCCCCATTCCTGGTGCTCATTCTTGTGAACACCTCACCTTCAAACTCTCTGGTCCCACTCCTTTGGTCACTGCTGCTACCTACCGCCCCCAGAAAGCCAAACCCATCCTTTTTCTCTGACTTCTCTGTTTTTCTGACTCAGCTACGTGCAATCTCACCTGCCGTTCTCCTCCTGGGTGACTTCAATCTCCACACTGATGACATCGACTGTAAATCTGCCATAGTCGTGGTCACATGCTGAATCTGGGCTACAATACACCCAACACATCAACTCTCCAGCCTCAACCTCAACATCTCTGACCACCTACCCTCCCCTTCTTGTGAACTACTACAACAAAACAACTTCCTCCTGTCCATCAAAAATCAAAACAGTCTCACACTCAGCTCCCTGGTATAGTCCTGAACTCCGCCAAATAAAATCATGGGAGCGCCAGCTTGAAAGACTTTACAGGAAAACTGGTTTAACGGCGCATCTGGAAGCCTCCACAGACTACATCCTACAATACAAAGACGCTCTCACTACTCCCCGGTCCGTTTCAGACCGGCTTTCTATCACAACACAGAAACAGCCCACCTCAAAGTCACCTACGACTTCCTCTCATCAGATTCTGGACACCTCAAAACCTCATCCCCCTGGCCCTCACAGCAGCTTTCAACACCATCAACCAACTATGGGGTGCCGAATGTAAAAATTCGGTTACAATTTTGATATATACTCGTCAGTGGCTGTGTGAGCTGAGGCTGCTGCAAGGGTGCGTGAACCAGAGCGCTGGTGTGGGTTATTTGCTTATTTTCTGAACATTTAGCTTTACACTTGGAGACCCATTTAGATTTAGATTTAACATTTAGATTTGGGTTTGATATTTACATTTAGATTTAGATTTAATATCTACATTTAACATTTAAATTTAGATTGATTTGATATTTACATTTAGATTTAGCATTAAGAATTAGAATAAATATTTGATTTAATATTTAAATTTAGATTTGATATTTACATTTAGATTTAGAATTAATATATACATTTAACATTTCAATTTAGATTTGATATTTACATAGAATTAATATTTAGATTCAATATTTAACTTTTAGATAACATGATGTTTTGCATCAATTTCTGTCTCAAATGAGAGCAAAACTAGCTAAATGTGAGGAAAGTCAGTAACCAAGTGTAACCAAATTTTTACATTCGGCACCCCATACACACCATTCTGCTCTCCCGCCTTCAATCCTCCCTCAACATTAACGGTGCAGCCCCTCATGGGTAAGGTCACATCTCACAGACAGACAAAGGGAACGACAGAGACTTTTCCATAGCTGCCCCCTGTCTCTGGAACTCTCTCCCCAACACATCAGAGACTGCACCGAATTGTCCACATTCAAATCCCTAATCAAAACTTACCCTTTCAGAGGTTGTATCAGCTGTTTCAGTGTTGTATACTTTTAGTATGTTTCTATGATCTTTTTTTAAATCATGTAGAGCGTCTTTGTGTACCATGAAAAGCGCTATATTAATAATATATATAATAGCTCAAACTCAGCATGATAAAACAGAGGTTCTCTTCATTAGCACCAAAACCACCAAACCCGACAGTTTCTCTTTACATATCGACAATGTCACAGTTCTTCCTTCACCCCAGGTTCAGAGTTTGGTTGTCATCCTTGACACCACCTTACACCTTTGCTCTTTGTTATTTAAAACATATGAAGTCTTGCAACCTACTGGGGCTTCCTGGGGGCTCACCTGGTAGAGCATGTACCACTTAGGCTCAGTCCTTACTGCAGGGACCATTTGCTGACATGCAGCAAAGGACCTGTGGCCCTTTGCTGCATGTTATCCCCCCTCTCTCCCCACCTTTCCTGTCACACTCTCACTGTCCCTATCCGAATAAAGGCAAAAAACTGCCCAAATAAATAACTTTTAAAAAAAAGTCTTGCAACCTCCTGCCTGTCTCACTGCCATGGGGTTAGAGGCTTCAGCTGTGTTGCCCCTCAACTCTGGAACCACAAGGAATCTGTAAGATTATTTGTCTTCCTGGTTTCAAATCCCACCTCAAAGCACAACTATTCAAACTTGCCTACTAGCTACTGTATTCTATGCCTTGCAAGTTTTGCAATTACTAAATAGCCCACGTTAGCATTAACAGCTGTACTTACCAGTCTTGCCAAGAGCTTCAGCCAAGATTGGATTTAAGAAAAGAGGTTATAATACGCCGTCTGAGTGACGCTACTTCTTCATGTTAGACTGGACATTACAGTGACTTGGTACCGGAAAGTGACGTAACAGTCCAGCCAGACCGGGGCAAGCTGGTTAGTATGCTAACTTCTATCTCCTAGAAGATAATATAGAAATAGAAGCTATGTAATCTACCAAATTTGTTCTTCCCCAGAGAGCGAGCCATGGAATTGAAATCCAATTTAGAGCCAATTAGAATTTGAATCACTGCTCACAAGAGCTGTGATTTGTGGCGACTGTGGCAAGGAAAAACTTCCTGTAAAAGGAAGAAACCTTGGGAGGATCCTGGCTCTCTGGGGGGGGCCCGTCCTCCTGAGGGCTGGCGAACTTTCCGCTCCTCCTGGCAACAGGACATGCTCATCATCCATCTGCCCAAGGATGTGGTCTTCATCCATCTTTCTCTCTGGGTGTACTGGTCTGATCTCTCCATCTCAGTCATCCATCTTCACCCAAACTCTGAAATGAGAGGCAGAGAAATTAGCCACCTACCTTTCCACGGCTCATTCCGTGGTTGTTGTTCTGTGGACTTGTTGTTTCAGGGATCAAGATGACTGATGATGGTGTCCAGTCTTCTGGAGGAGCGTCCCGCCGTCTATTCCTTAAAACAGAAGAAAATAAACTCAACTGTAATTTGTCTGAAATGTAAAAGAGAGCAGTGTTTGTGTTGTGTCTGCCACATCATCTCCATGATGTGTTTGACTTCAGTTTGTCTTCTTACCTGTCTTTGGTAAAACAGGATATAGGAAGTTCTTTGCCGGTGGTCACAGACAGAGGCACCACTTGTCTCAGTGACCACTGCATCATTGTAGGTGAACCACCGGTCAGTCGGGTCTCTCTGGCCGACATCTGGATCCACCCCGTCACAGATGTAGTGTCCTAACAAGAGAGCAAACATTGTTAAATGGTTTGTCTTATGAAGGTGTTTTTAATCTAAATGATACAGGCCATAGTGATTTAGTGTATATCATTGTTACTTAGAAATGTGAGTTTAAGGAAAATTAATGGATTATCTTACCTGTTGTTGCTGTGGGGCCGATATGGTTGACGGTGCTAACCAAACTGTAGCAGCCACCACCCTGAGAAGGACCACAATTGAAGAGTTAGTACGCACATAGTCCTAACATTTACTCATATCAGCCCCAGTCAAATTACCTGATAAACAATAGTTCCTAATAGTTTTTTTTTACCTTCTTGGATGACACCACAACTTCTCTGGAAAGGACGATGGGGTCATGGTCTTTTATAAGCTGGTATGTTGGAGAATACTTGAAGCGCTTCACGTGTAAGACGAGCACTCTGTAGACAGACAGAAAAGATATGAGAAAAAGATAAAAATGTGGCGTAACAAATTGTTACTATTTGTATTTTTCATCATAAATACTCCTTAGAGTAGTTTGCCCAGTTTGATATCGATGGGTGAACCATGTATCATCACTGTGCACTGTGGTCAGGAGTTTGGTCACGCAAGATGGATTTGATGTCACTCACCTTGGCAGATTGATGAATGATGATTGCTGGCCTGACACGGTACCACCGCACTTGCATAAATACTCCAACTCCGTTTCCTGCAGAACGGCACAAAACCAACATATTTTCAGTACTATACTGGATTTACATACACAACAACAAACAGCTACACATCCATACACATACTGACGCAAGTAGCGATAAGCGGTGGTTGAAATGTGTCAGTGTTTTCCACATCATATCATCACATTATATCATTGGGTTCTAATGTGAACGAATGAGGAGAGATGTTTCTTACCTTCTGGTAATCTTCGATCATTTCATGTACTGTTCCTCCTCCGGGTATCATGTCCAAGGATAAGTTTGTGAAATCCTCCTCTCTAGCAGATCCTGTTCCGCAACTACACATTGAATAGATAATACAGTTATAATATAGCTGCAGAGGTCATGATGATGCTGATGCTTAACTGAATAGTTAATGATCAATTCACCAAAATTACAAGATTGTTTTTTGTGTTTTTGAAAAAGAAAGAACTTCAACTGCAAGAAAGTCAAGTAGTGGTTGCTGAAAGGAATATTTAACTTATCCTGACATACTGCAAGAGATGATGAATGTGTGTGTGATGTTCGTAAGTGTGTAGTTTACCTCTTGCACTTCCTGGTGTTTAGCATTTTAAACACCATGTTATTCTCCACCGGACAGCTGTAGGTCGTGCCATTGCTGGCAGCCAGCACCTGCAGCTCTTGGCCCAAGGACCTGATCTGGTGCAGCACGGACGTGAGGAACTCATGAGCATCCTGTAAATATACATGCACACAATTGTACAGAGAGGTTTAAACACCAAGGAGAAACTATCAGGAAGTGGTGAAACAACAAAAAATGAAACCTGCTTACGCACTTTCTGAGTAAGATCTTCAAATTCACTGTCCCTAAGCGACACCGCCTTCTTGAATGCAGCAAGAACGCAGAGTTTTTGACGAGCATTACTGGAGAAATGGGACTCTTTGATATCTATTAATGATCTAGAGAGGGTCGAGGGGAGGGGTTAGAGTCATTGTCCATGACATTAAATGTTGTGGTGTTCGGGATACAACTTAAGGATAAAATTTGTTCTTTTGTCTGAAGGGTGCTGTACCTTATGATTGATGCATTTGGGCTCAGACTCCAAACCTGCTGCTGTTGGCTAATGTCTCTGATAAAGCATACCAGTGTCAGGAGGCTCTGCAGGCAGGAGTTCATATAGCAGATCTGCACTGGGTTGGGAAACCTGACACAAAAAATTTACAAGTCAAACACATCTCAATATCAACAATTCTTCAACGATATGTCCACAGACTGGAGCTCATTTTCTCCCTTGACTTTGATTTGGTTCATGCCTCTACAGCCTTGTTTCTAGTGTGTGTATGGACATGCAGATGTACTTACCCAAGACAGCTCATCTGCTTATATCTGGGGGTCTTAATGGGGGCCACTGTAACTTCCTTCTTTCTCTTAAGTTGGTCTTTAGGAACATTGTTCTGTTTTGGCTGTTCCTCCTTCTTGGTGTGGTGTTTAGGTGTTTTAGGTTTGGAGTGGCACTCCTCCTTCGGCTTTTGTTCTTCAGGGATGGGTCCAACCTTACATCTCTTCTGTTGGGGTAAACAAATACTGTGGTTGGATCATGCAAAGATACATTCATCAATTAATAAATATCTGGTTGAAATTGAGCGATGCACTTTATGTCAAACATACGTACCTTCCAAAACATCCACCAACGTGGCTTCTTCACCTCCTTTGATTTTTTGCCATCTGAGGTGGTGACGCTGGTGACAAAGACAAACGATGTGTGTTATCTCATTAGGAACTGAATGATTGGCTGGAGAGAACACTTACAGAGATAAATCAGTTTCTAGGCACTGCCTACAAAATACAAAATACAACCTTGTATTGACACTAGCAGGATAAAAGTTCTAACTCCCAAAATTTATGGGATTCTCTAAGGCACACAATGTCCCAGCTGACAAAGGGGCTGAAGGATTAAAGACATGTAACCAGGAGAAGTGTTCTTACCTTTGTTTGTTGTCTTTAGGAAGATTTTCCTTTTTCTGTATGGAAGAAACCAAAAACACACAAAAAAAAGCAATAGAATTAGAATAAAATGTCAAATATCGCTGATGGTGTTTACAACTTACAAGTTCAAATATAATTCTTACTAACTACTTAAATTTGTTTAATATGAAACCATGACACTGTCAAACATACCAAGGGGCGCCCGAAGAGTCGATACCTCCACGGTTGCCTTTCATCTTTCTTCTTGGTGACTGCGTCGATGGCAGTGGCACTGGTGATAAGAGAAGAGAAAGACAGTTGGTTTTTCTGTAGTTTAAATCACAGATAGGGATCATTACGAGAAATAAATCCCTCTGTAGCTGAATTCAGCATTGTATTAACTACAACAGGTTTTATGTCTTTCAGCTTGAGTCCAACTCATATCTCAAGTCTCTGAGAGTCTCAAGTGAAGTCCTTTAATACGAGCCCAAGACAAGTCTCAAGTTTTTGTAGGAAAATCATTCTTACATTCAAAGCTGTGTTAGTAGTATTTGTATATGTGTGAAACATTATTATTATTGAATACAGCAATTTTCATTGTTCCTATAGAAGCAATTTACACACACATGGCTTTCTCTCAGCACTTTGTGTAAAATTATTCACCACAGTGAATAAGAAAGCTAATGAACCTGACTATGGAGATGAAGAAATAGTCAGGAAAATGGTAATGAACTTCCTTACCTGCTCTGAGAGCTGTTGAGCTGCTTGAGCTCATCTGCCACATCTATAACTGCTGTTGATTCCTGTACACAGTAAAATATATAAACAACATTAAAATTAATGGAAACATAATGTGTCTTCACAGCTGATATAAACTGGTGTCACAGAAAAAGAAATTACAGAAAATGTGTAGTGTATCTAGAAAACAAACCTTTCCACAACAGGAAAATAAACGATACATCTTTAAAAGTTTTGTCAATGTTAAACTTGAGCTATCAAACTTGAACTGTCAAACTTAAACTGTCAAACTGGAGCTGTCGAACTGAAAGTAAACTACTCGTGTCTCTCTGTTGTGTCAACTGCTGAATGATTTGTTGTACGATCAGTTGCAGAGAAATTCTGTATGTGACATGCAGTAATGACACTTCTAGAATGTTACTATGATGTCATATTATCACTGTGTGTCATTCAAATTAGAGTGTAAACATGGTATCAATGTATTTATGTTTTAAAACTGATGATCTTAAAAGCCAAAAACTAAACATACACAAAATTTCAACAAAACGGAGTTTATTCATCTTCAAAGGCCTAATTGCAACCTGGTGCTTCAGCCATTTAAAAAACATGTCTAAATTAACTATGTAAATGTAGAAACGCATTTGGATATTATAACCATATGATATATATGGTTATAAAAACTAATCCATAATACATGCGATGGTTGACAACATTCATAACTGAGATCTTCTGCCTATTTATTGTTTACAGGGGTCAAACACATTGAGAATTCTTCTCTAGGCTGAAAGGGAACATAGTGCAGTGCAGGCACATGCTTCAGTGAACTCAAGTGCTACAGTTCTTACAGTATTTTGCTTGTTTAACTAAAGCTGTCAAATGTGGAGTAGAAAGTACAATATTTCCCCCTGAATTGCAGTGGAGTTATTTATAAAGTAAATCAGCTACAGCTTGTCCAACTGATTTGTTTATCAATGTCATATAACATTTTATTATGAAAATCCTATCAGCAGCAGCCTGACAACACAGAGACAAGAGACAGGTGAACTCTGTTGACCTAGTAAATTATCTTACCATAAGTTCAGGGGCTGAATAAAAAATATATACAAGAGTAAGTTGTTTTGACATAATTCAAAAACCTGATTTTTACAGTAAACTGCAGTATATATATAAAACATGCTGCAGTATAAACTATTGACAAATTAACTGCTAACAAAAAGAACTACAGTGGTTTATTTTTTCCCTAATCTTTGAGTTGATGAATTATTCCTTGGCAGTCTTGCTATAAAACACGTTAATACGTTGAATGAACATAGTCTTTGAAATTGCAACTTAAAATTTTAAGACAAATAATATTGCTTCAAAGTGTCTTTTCAAATCACATCTCTCCTTATGAAGCTTGTGAAAACACTTTCAGTCATTTAAAAACTAAACTCTCTAACAGTGTTGTAGTCTGCATGAACATTAAACACGGAACGCAAATAAACACAGACAAGAAATATTATCAAAAATAATCAAGTGGTTCTCTAACATAAGCTGTTGTACAGTATGTGTGTATTTATAAGGAACGTATGAGGGAACAGCTCTAAGGAGTGAATGAGTGGCCAAGTGAACTGAAAAAAAGTGTGGATAAGAGAATAACAGTGTGTGTGAGGGTGAGTGTGTGAACTGACTTATATAGAGTCTCACTCAAAGTCCTTCATTTGACTGGAGGCACAAGGGTTGACTGATGCCATCTTTTTCTCTGACCTTCCCCATTTTCCAAGTCTTTGACCCATCCAGCCTTGATGCCTGAGTGTGTATTCAGAGTTGGTGGGGAAAAAGGAAAGTGTACTTATTGAGATAATAATATAAATCTGTTACAGCACATTATCTTGTATCAGCACCACTGTCCTTTAATACCTTAGCTGTCGGTGATGCTATATTTGATCATTTTTTTAGGTGTTGGTTACCTGTAAATCAATACAGTATTTAAATTCAATGCTGATTTCCTCAAAATCATGGTGTAGATTAAGTATTAGTTTGTTTTGCCTTGATTAGTGTCAAAAAGCTTCCTTAACACGCTCCAGTAATCAGATGTTTTAGGCAGCTTGTATGTAACCTGTGAGACTGCTGTGAGCACACAGTACCAGCTGAAGGATGTAAGCATCTAACCTTTGAATGAATTCCCGTGTGGATGCAGCTTCATCTTGGGACTGAAGATTGAGGCTGTAGTGAGTAGAAAAGACTGTAGCGAGCGAGGTGCCCTCACAAATGGTGTGCCCCTCAATGCTGATCATGAAGTGGCGAATACAGCTTCCTGGTGTTTCACCTGAAGTTTGCCAAAAAAAAAAAAAAACATTGACATTGTCACACTGCAAAATGATGAGTGCCAGGGAAACTGAAATCCATTTACCCATTGACAAATGAGTTGAACAGCCACATTATGTCTGCTCTGTTCAGTGTAATAATACTGGAAGTAACAACTGATGACAGTTTACCTAGCTGGCTAACATTAGCAAACAACCTCCCGGTCAATTCAGTAAAGTAAACGTTATCTAAATAAAATCAGCAGCTTCCTTTAGAGACTTGCACTTGTTGATGTAAACAGAAAGTACGGATGAAAAATGAAACTCACCCTGTAGTTTGGAGGATCAGGATCAGAGTCCAGCTCCTCTTTCTGTCACACGGTGAAACTGCCAGTGAAACGGTTGATAAAAAAGTTACCGTTACAGCGTTACCAACGTTTTCAGATTACAACAGCGATTCTTTTCCCGCTTAGCAACTGCACAGAGCTGTACTTCGAAGTAGCTAACGTTAGCTGACAAAGTAAACACTGTTTGCTTGTGTTTGTGTAAGCTCAGACTCTAATTTCAAATTACTTAAATTTAATTCAAGTCCAATGATCTTTACATTCACTCTGAATACAGTTCATTTTAGCGAAATAATCATAAACATAAAGATAAGTCACGATGATATCTTGGTTTTAAAGACTAACACTACGAGTAAAATAGCTTGTTTTGTTTGATGGCATTTTACTAAATAATCAATACAACTTGATAGGAAATGTGATGTATTTTGCCTATGCTGACAAGCACTCACTTATTCATTTGAAGGATGAAAATGGGTAAGAAAGAAAAAAAGATCAAACTGCATTGTCCAGTCAAACGTGTCTCATGCTATGTTTTCCCATAATGCATTGCAAAAACTATTGTAAATTACCGTTTTCTTTCCTCCAAGCAATAAAACTGTAAAATGCCGTTAAAAGCTATTTCACCGATAAAAATTTACAGCAATTTACTGCATTTAAAGATAACAGAATTATACTATTGAAATTTTCACGTAAATTTACAGCAATTTCTTACAGCAGAATCTCTTGAAGATGGCTCACAGCCACAGCAGATAGTTGGTTTAAAAAAAAAAAAGGAAAATATATGTTTACAATCAGAGAACAAATGATGATACATGTCCAGTTTTGGGCAAGTCAGGCTCTTAATGTGCGCATGTGTGCACACGTGCATATGAAATAGATACCACAGATAGAGAGCAAGTGCCCATATTATTGATAAAGATACACCCTTGCTAGGTAGTATGTTCATTTAACATGTTCTTGTGCACAGGCAGCTGTTGTTTGTTTCTCTAACATCCTAAAAATGGCTGTGTGCTGCAGGAACGCTGCCTGTGTGAAGCTGCCTGTGATAGGGGTGACGGAGGCCACGACAATGCCTGTCTCCCTCCCTGCTGTTCCACCTAGGAGCCTAAACTACTAATGGCCCCCTAATGTATAAATACCATTCTGTAGGCATTAGTCACACTTTCTCTCTTTCTCTGACACACACACTCACACACACACGCACACAGACATGCATCCACGCACAGACATGCATCCACGCACACACTCGGAGAGGAAGGTCTATGAGGCATTAGTCACAGTGGCAGCCCTGCCTATAGTTGGATTGCAGATGAGGGCCAAGGCCAGGGACTGAGGGTCTAAATTCTCTTGCACAAACAATGCATGTCAAAGAGGCCCATCAGAGGCATTCTTTAAAGACGGGAAGATGTTGTTTAGAGCACAAAGAGAGGGCAGCAGGACCGTGCCAGAGACTGGTGAGGATAGAGATGTGTATATCTTGAAGCACAGGTTGCCATTGTAATCTATGTGTGTTTTTCATGAGTTTGTATCATGACTAAGTGTGCAGGCAGTTCTGTTGCATAAATGTCCCAGTGGGATGTGTGAATAGAGCAGTGCTGACAGGTTTGGATGTAGAATAGAATTAGAAAACATGTTTACTTTGAAGCTGTGTTTGCATGCAAATCTGTGCTGGAGAGTGGCGTTTCTCTCTTTATTTCTGATGTTGTGAAGCGAGACCGCAAGCAGAGGAGGACAAAAGCTTCCGCAATACCCAGGGGTTTGTTGACAGCTAGATATCTTCATTCTCACACGAGGCATTACGGATGCAAATTGCCATTTAGGTACATGTATGCAAGAACAGCGGAGATCATTAATTCCTATTTAAAGCATCATTTATCAGAGTTATGTAAAGACTGTATGAACGGCCATTAATCACTGTACATTCTTGTGTATAAAATTGTGTGTGTTTTTATGTTTTTTTTTGCATGTGTGTGTGTAAGTGTGTATGTGTGTATGTGTGTGTGTGTGTGTGTGTGTGTGTGTGTGTGTGTGTGTGTGTGTGTGTGTGTGTGCTTGGGTGGGTGCATGAGTGTGACCTTACCCTAACTTCCTGACATTTTCCCACACACGTCAAGGAAGCTACAAGTTGACAGCAAAAAACACTGTGATAAATTCATCATTTTCTTCTTTCCACCCACATACATGATCAATCAAATTTCTTTCATAGCCAGTCGAAACACAGCCTTCTGGTTGTGAAAGAAGTAGCAGGGGCCCTTGGAAAAGGTATAGTCCATTTTGATGTTCATGCGTTCATGTATGTGCAAGAGGTTCTGTGATCATGTTTGCAAAGACAAACATACGAATGGAAGAAATCCTGTGACGCCGACAGTCTCAGGCAAGTCTTACATTTTTGCTAAAACTAACAGATGGTCCTGGGTCAAAAGCCCGTCATGCCGTTGCTAAAGTACAAACCCATATTTCAGTCTGTTTAACAATTAGTGAACCTCACAGCATGGGACAAGGAGATCATTATTGGAGAGCATCAATCAGACCCTTGAACTCAACCGTAGCCATGCAACTATTACCGAGCCGTGACCACTCTGTGCCTGTGACCTTATAACAGGGGCTGTAAAACACATAAGGAGGCTGTTACTCTTTTTTTACTTTCCCAGTATTCTCCTATCACACTGCTTTACTGTGGAGAGCAAACAATTTAACAGTCTGGTCTACGTAGACACTCTTCTGGTCTGGGGTGAGCCAGAATCCGATTACAAGCCAAGACAAAATTGAGAATATTAGAGAACATTAATACCTTGTTTCTTCATCATAAAAAAAAGGTTGTGTATGGTTTGGCGCGTTCATATTCGTGTAGCCTGTTATGTGCCCGAGCAGCATGTGTGTGTGTGTATTAAAATAACAGTGTTTCTCTTAAGTGGCTGGAAACTCTAACAAGCAAGCAGCGTTTGGAGGGGGATTCCATGAGGAAACACCTCACCAGGGCTTTCCCCGACATCCTTTTCCTCCACCCGCCCAGGCACCAACGCTCATACATACTAATAGACAGTGACATGCATGCATGCAGAGAGAGTGAGGCATGCTAATTTCTGCTTCTCTTGGACAAAGATAAAAGCGTGCAGGAAATCGGCAGGTTGTTTGGTTTCATTTGTGTTATTAAGACATCAAATAGCTGTGAGCGTAGGAGAGTGGCTGCATCAAGCTACACTGTGACTCTCCTTCACCCTCTGAACACCCCGAGAGAAAGCAACAATGACACCTGAAGGTGATTCTGTCATCTCATACTTTCCCAAGTACAGTGTCTGCATTTCAAATACCATAAAAATCCCAGTTTTCACCTTATCGGGCCCTCTTCCATCTCATTAGACCCATATTTACTTCCCATTCCATTACTGTTGTTCAGTCTGGGTTCTCCAGATGATGTGGTTGTAATGTTTAATACCTCTGCAGAAACGTTGGGCTCCCCAACACCATGAGGCACATTTTCCACTGATTTAGATGTTTCTGCTGTTTACCAGGTAAAGACCCCAGAGAGAACACAGGCTGGAAACTTAAACGAGGAAGCCTTTTTAACGAGACAGGGGAAAAAAGCCTTTGCAATTTGATTTCACATCATGGCAAAAAAAAAAAAGAAATACAAGTTGGCCTTCGAGAGTGTATGGAAACCACCAGAGGCAGTGGAACACAACTGTTTCTGACCTTGCAGGGTTGGAGACAACAGTGAGGGAGATTTTCACTCCAAACGTGGGATTTTAGATAAACAAAAGAGTTGGCATTCACTGCTCATAACGGACAATTTCTGAGACGAAATGTATTCAAGCTGAAGTGCAGCATCTCAGCACTAATACTTTCCACAGTGTCATACAACCAAAAAGCACACTGGCTGATCTCAATTGGCAGGATGAACTGTGTCATGGAATATCATGGATCATTTGGCAGCTGATGTCATGGGTAACTAAACTAAAGTAATATTTTGCTCACCTGTAATTTGGATGCATGTCAGAAAGAGGCCTCATCTCATTAACTAGAATTGGATGATTATAGCCCTCAGAAGGCTTTAACTGGCACGTTTGGATTGATTCTGCCAGTAACTGATGTTTTCCCTGATATTTAAGCTCTTTAAATTAGATTTTTAGGCCCACGATTTCACCAAATTACATGGGCTCTTTTCCTGTCAATTTCACTTTTGGTAGTGCCACAACAACAGCATTTACATCATGAAACACAAAAACTCCCACTGAAAAGTGTGATCTTTTAGATGAGTTGCAGACTCCTTATAGCAATGCTGAGCTTTAACTGAATCGTAAGGCATCGCTAACCAATAGTTTTATACAAGAAATTGATTAAATAGGCAGTTAGCTATGACATTTGCCATATTGACTCTTTAAGGTGATAATAGCATTGCTGTTTTTGACATTTATTCATTATTTTGAAGGTTTTTAAAGGTGCTATATGAAAGGTGTTGCTATTGCTACATAGACAGTGTTAGCATCCTAAACACCAATCTAGAAGAAACATTGCAAGTTCATCATCATCATCATCATCATCATCATCATCATCAAATATTCTGACAACATCAAGTTTGTTGCACAACCTTAACCGTGTGTTGTCCAGGCTACGGGGGACACTATTTCAGGAAATGCTCCTAGGGACGTTTAGGTTGGAGGACTTGTTGTTATATACAGTCTAAACTTAACACTAATGAATTTCAAAAGTAAGAATATGCGATGATAGGAAAGGGACACCTGTTGGATGTTGCCACATCCACATCTGACAGTCATTACCCCTCCACTTCAAATCTCTACTCCATTACACTGTTACACTGTTACCATGATACCACGATACCACCAAAGATGACAGCCTCATCAATCTTCTGCTGTCTTTGAACAAACAGACACACACACGCACACACACACCCACACACACACACACACACACACACACACAGACAGACACACACTCAGGACAACTGACAGGCCTTTCTCTGCTGCGCTCAGGCCTCCTCCTGCAGGGAGTTTATTATTCTTTCTCCTCTGACATGTTGTGTGCTCTTTTATCTTTGAATAATGCATGAAGCCTTTTTGAAATCCAGTTGTACATTTGGCACCAATGCTCGGTTTATTTGGCTTTGCTTTTAGATGTCGAGGTGCCCCACACATTATAGAAGTCTGTCAAACCTCAAACCCCAGCTCTCTTTCTTTTTCTGCCTCCTTGCTCAATAATGACACACGCAATTTACAGAACTTTCATCGGTTGACTTTGTACAGCAGGCCCCTATTTCTGCAGCAGCAAAGCCCCCCTTCTTTACCATTTACAACACTTATTTCTTACAGTAGGTCCTACTTAGGAGTGTCCAAGCCTGTGACTGGGATCTTTCCCTCTCTTGTGTATTGTAATGGTGTTGGGGCGATAATGTAAAGTGTTAGCAACGGGCCGGGTCACTGGCTGCTGTTTTGAGGCCTCTGTGTTCTCTCAGGCCTCTCCTTTCCCAGCTCCTCTCCCCTGAAGCACTGTGGGTGTGTTTAGAGCATGCTCAGCAGGCCACCCTCAATCACAAAGCCCTCTTCTTCCACAGACCGAGGCTGCCAGCTGGTGAGAGTGGTCAGTGTAAATGTGTATGTGTTTGAGAGAAACAGAAAATGTCTGTGCAAAAAAAAATAAATAAAAAAATAACGACTTTATCTACTCTGCCCCGCGCCACTAACCTAACCAGTGACGAAGAGAATAAAGGGAGCAGACTTGGAGAGAGACATGCAGGACTTGGATCTCGAGGTGGAATAAATCAACAAGCTGGACTCATTAGACCCAGCGCTGCAGGTTTTTTATCTCCCCAGCAGGCAAGCAGGGCTGATAAAGCTCCGCCACTCAGTAGCAGCTCCACAGAAGAAAAAAGAACATAAAACACAAAGAAAGAATAAAGTACTGGCTTTGGGGTTTCAGGAATCCAAATTAACTGTGGGTCATGTCATGTGAGAGCCTTGCAGCGGTAAAGCAAGAAAATGAAACGGCTGAACTACATCACCTTTCTGGAGCAGTGGGCAGATCTACCATTCCCATGGGAACTCATATGGTCCCGATGACCCGCCCACCATGAAAGCCTTTACAGAAAGACACAAATTCTCAAGCAGAAGAGCAGGCATACGATATAAGATCTGCGGGTGTGAAAATGAAGGACACAGTTTCTCATTTTCTTGAGGCCAAATGACATGCTGCACACCCTCCAGACCTGGCTCAGCTGTATTCTGTGAAGGAGGTAATGACAAGTGGTTGATGAGCATCACCCTCCGATCCACTCTAAGTCCTCAAACAGCACCAGTGGCCACCAAGAGCGATGCATCTGTCAGCTGTCATCTTTCTTAAAGTCTCTCAGTCGAGAAAAAAAAAAAAAAAAGTCCACTTCCTTCCTCCCAGGCATCGTGCAGAAGCCAGGTTTCAGAAGAAAGACGTTCTGGTGCTCATCACACACCCCTGTGATCATTCACAATAGTACTGGAATGCTGCAGAGACCGAGAGCTGCTTGAGCTGTGACTGTGGCCAGACTGACAGCAAGAGACACATTTTCTGATGCTACACTGTCCAAAAACAATCGGACGACTTCTTTCAGGGCTGTCAACCGCTGGTCATGTGCCATGTGGGTTTATAAAGGACACAAGAGGGAGTGAACTCCAGTTTTCTCCATCCTCTGGCCCTTCACCAAACTCTGCTGCTACACAGTGTTACCCTCCTCTGTTGGTTTCTTTCTGTTGTATTTGCACACATTCATATCTCTGAAATTCTCTAAATAATTAGATGTTTTTTTAGCTCTTGTGAAGAGGATTTTTGTCTTTGCTTCAGTGAACTCTGATTGTCAAATTCTCAGACATGTTTCCATATTGGGATTTCCTTCTTGGTTGACAGAACTTTAACAAGATATTAGTCCTCAAGTTCCATATTTTCATCCATATGCATATGCATATTTTGACATGCATATTCATCTTTTTCAAAACCACTCATATATCACCGCAAAAGAATTCCCCACATTCTTATCCATATTCTCTCCACACAGTCTCCAGCATGGTTGCCATGTAGATGAGACCCCGCATTTAGTATTTAGTAGTCAGGAGAATGGACAACACAGCCTGGAGCCTGTGGTTCTTTTAAATCATTCAAGTGTCAGTTTGTCCAAATTACAAAAACAAAACATATTTTCTCAGTAGCTCTTGGTGGTATCTAGAAAACAGATAGTTTGGGGTTCTTTTGCTTCGCCTTTGAGATATCCATGAAAAATGGACATTATGAGGGAAGGGATTTCATTTGTGATGCTCAGAGCATTAAGAAACTAAATTTTAACAAGACTAGGTCAAAACCGAGTATGTGGTTGGACCGTATTGTAGGCTATTCTCCCTAGTGTCAGCTGGTTTCAGCCCTTTATCTACTTGCTTCTCTCCTACTCTCTGTGCTCAGATATACAGTATTTTAATACAGCTGAATTTCAATGAAGCCATTCTCATTTAGATGTTTTTCTGTTTCTGTATGAACAAGTATAGTGACTGAAACATGGCCCATTAAGACTAAATGTTAATTAACAGTCACAAAAGAAAAAGTCGCTAAAAAGATCTGAAAAATCAGTTGAGCTAAATTGGACTAAGTTGATAGCACTGCTTGTTTGTGCCAAATCATTTTGAAAGAGCATCGGCCAATGGGGAAACCCCAACACTCGGCCAGCTGACCAATGATGTAACATCACTCAGTCAACAAGCGACATTTGCATTTATAGGGCTGGCAACATGACTGTCCAGAATCAGTATCCCCAATTTTAAAGAACATTCCCTCAGTGTTTGTTCTTCAGACTATTTCTTGAGCAGGAAGTAGAGAACAGTGAGAACTGTTCACAGCAAGGTCTGTGGACTACCCAGAGAAATTGCGACATTGTCTCCGGAAAGACACATTACCCTTGAATTTTTAAATGTAATCTTTCAATGTTGTGAACACCACAAATAAATTACCATTCATTTCCACTGTACTGGGTTCTGGGAACAAATTCTCACAATTTGGTGATTTTGATTTCAAATTAAAAGTCCGGTTTAATCACATTAAATATTTTTTCTATCAAGTAAAAGAGCAAAATGTTCCACATTTCATCAGGTCTGCCATATGCTTCATCTTTGCAAGAAAACTGTATATCATAACCAGACAGACATTTGGAGTCAAGCAGCATAAATGTCTTGAACACATTTTGGCTCCATATGGATCAGAACCCACATTCTGTTTAAGCTAGTTGTTGTGGTCAGCCAAACTGCAGCGCAAAGGGCTAGATCTGTTTTCAAAGACACTCACAGTGATCTCTGCTATTAAAGCAGACACTTGTGCTATTTCGGGAGCAGGCCTGGGGGGCACAATAATAGTGTTTTATTGTTGTGGATGAAGCTTGAAATTAAACAAGCCACTTTTGAGCTTCACTTAAACAATTTCAGCAGAACAGGGAGAGGCTGACTTAATGAGGTGGATTTGAATGGATAATAAAAGGAACGATATGAATTCTGAACACAGACTGTACTGGCTGCACATTGAAATCATAGGCCCTCTGACTCAGGAGGCATACGGAAGCACTTCAGAGAGGATCCTGCTTGGCTACGGTTTCAGTTTTCATTCTCCAAAACCATGATTATTCTTTTGAATTTCACCCCATCAAAACTGCACTCAGACCTCAAGGCACCACAGCAATCCTCCGGGTCTATGATTTGCATTTCAGGATTTATGGGAAGACGTTTGAAGATCTCCAGATCAAATGCAATATTAGAACACTGTTCCTCCAGCTCCATAAAAGAGGAAACAATCACATAAACATCAACAATTTTAACGATGTATTGAGAAATGATGACAGATGCAAAGCAGAATATTGGATTGTTTCTACCTTTGGTGCATGAAGCCAAAGACAAGGAGGGGCAGAGGGTGAAGGCCATTTGCAACCACAACTTCACACATGCAAATGGCTGTAAGATGGTTTGATTTCCTGTTTATATACTAAATGGAATTGGCCCTGAACACAACCTCTGCAAATGTGATTATTTGGAAATTGCTACACGGTCATATTTACAATTTCCACTGACAATTACAAACAGTGTCAGTCACTGAGTAGAACATTAACAATACTGATGTGTTTGGCAGATAAGAAAAAAAATGTATTAGTTTGTTTAATGCAGCATGTCTCCCCACAGCCTAACAAGGTATGTGTAACCGCTGCTGGTCTTTTGAGAGGGAGAGTGACTTATTGGCCTTTCTCCTGTTTGTCTTTGCCAGTCCAGGTTTGTATTGGCAATGTGGTGACTGAAGAGAAACACAATCAGGGCCCAGAGTGCAGCTCTGCGTCCTTCGTTCATCCATCACATCAAGGGCTTTCTCGACGCAGAGCTCCTAAAAGCAATTAATGCCACTGAGCTCCAGTGTAAAGGCTGCCTTGAGGCGCGGACCATAGAGGTCACAAAGCACTTCCTATCCCTTAACCTCACTCTTGTAGTGGAAACAACAGACAGGCATCAAAGCAATGTCAAAGCTAGATAAAACTTGCTTATTAAGTTCATAAACTCCCCCTGGAGCGATAGTGTGTCCCATTCAGCCACTGATTGCACAAAAACCTTGATTTTCCTTCATACAGCTGAGACATTTCTTGTGTCGTCAGCAGTGGTCGAGGAACAGTTTAGCCAAAGTTTTCCTGAACTTATGGCAAATCCCACTTTGTGTTTTTTTTTTTAAACAGACAATCTTACAAAGGTATTTGAGCTGCACAGCAGATCAACGACAGGCTGGCATCGTGTTTCCTGTCTAGAGAGGAATTTTTTTGTTGTTGTAAAGTTCCATTTTTCAGCACATGTACTGATAGAGGAAACATAGAGAGTAGCTCAGAGTAGCAGTCCAGGCCAAGCAAAGTGTTTTCCTTGGCTCCGGTCAGAATGAGTAACATGGGAGAAAGTATGCTCCCAGCATATAGCATGACATGTTGCGCTTAACTTTATATTACAAATATAAACATGTTTTAAAGACAAAATCAAACAGGAGGCAGAGTTTACTTCATCTGCTGCTCTGAGGTTAGCTTGCGTACACACGGACAAAAGCACACATGCACACACAAATATATTTTTCCTTCGACTGCCAAAGATCTTCAGTCAGTTGTGGTGCATGTTTTGTGAAAACTTTTCATGCCTGCTGTTTTTGAGACACATCAAACTACCACAACCACCTCCATGGGAATCTGAGAACTGCATTTCACATTAAGTCTGTGGTTTTATGCTCCATAAAATGGATATTTTAAAAAGCATAAAACACAAATCTTTGGTTGGACAAGACTTATATGGCATGACAACTATGAAAGATACTCTGGAGAGGCATGGGTCTTTTTCTATACTTGCAAAAAGTAAGAAGATGATAGCAAACAAAAGCGGAACAGTGAGACTCAGCACCCATTAACCAGGCATCCCTTCCTGCTCCAGAACTCCAGTGTGGCATGGCTCTGGGCCACTGGGCTCTAAAGAGAGATGAGATAATCTGGCAATGGTGGAGGTCCACTGTGGAGAGTGTATTGTCTGTGATGAAGCTAATAAAGTCCAGCCATGCTGTCTGATCCTTGATCCTTGGCCCAGGTCCAGACCGGGCATACTGCTCCTGTCTCTCCACTTATCGTCTACTCTCTGCCCCCACCCAACTGTGACAGCGGGGCTTCCAGGAGCAGCTTTGATCAGTGTCTGGCTGTCATTCAGCATTAGTCACCCCGGGAGAGGGGAGTCCTCTCTGGGCCCGGGATGGACCGGTGAAGTGCTGGATCCTGAATGGAAGGGCCCATGGCTGTGGAACAATCGGCTCTGTGTGGTACAGCAGACGTCTGGGTGTTAGCAGACATACTCTGGTGTGTGCCACATGTCTCACCCCTGCCACTGTCATGACCCGATCTGCACTCCTGTTACAGCTTTATCTCCCTAATATGACCCCACGCACAACTCTATTAAAAAGGATGTGTTGGTGTGTGTTGTGATATCATAGCTACTGCTGTCACACACGCACGTGCTCATTTAACTATGGTTTAATTGATTTTTAATTATTTTTCCAGGGCAAAACTCCTAAAAAATTGTAAGGGCATGAAGTTGCACTCATTGCATCCAGAAGGTAAAAGATACACATTCACAGTGTTTCACTTCCAACAAATTAGCTTATTTCCCATTCCACTAGAATCACTGCACTAACGACTTGTTAGACAGAATATTTTTCTTGGTCCAGGCTTATTTAGCTGCCAAGCATGACATCAGACGTCTCCTATTCAAATCTATCATCTGTCCCTACCTCATGTCTGAGGCACAGGAGGCAGAGGGGAGTACAGGAGGAGCGTGCATTTGTGTGAGTGTTATTCAGGCAAATTTTTATAGTAGAGACTCTGAGTGTAAATAAAGCTGTTCTCATGTACATGTTTTTTCTGTTTCTGTTCACAGAGAGTTTGAAATAGAGACCGAAAGGCAGTCCATTAAAGTGATAGTTCAAGTTATTTGACATGAGGTGTGAGGTAGATAGTCAGTGTGTTGCAGTAGATTCGGATTGGCACCCTCTCGGTTTGGAGAAGCAGTCGGCACTACTGGGGCAGAAGCTGAGCGGTGCACTGCTGTGGACGGGGCCAGCCACAAAAACATGTTTTAGCCACACCCAGCGGAAAAAGCCAGCATCAGTTGAAGTGTACGCTATATTTTGAATACTTTCACCACTTTATCTTGCTGTCAAACAGCCCTTTCCCTCGGAACTAGATTTTCTCAACCACTTAACCATGTGGTGTCAAAGTTGCTAAGTTGGCAACGCTGGAAAGGCAAGGCTCCTGTTGGTCTACCATTCAAGTCAAGGCAGTGGTAGAAGAACCGTCCAGTCGATCACAAAGTTGTAACCAATCCGGCTGTAGACTGAATTAGGACCGCCCACCTTATTAACTTACGTACTGTATATGGACACAAAAATAAAGAAAGAAATGTAAAAATGTAGAAATACAGTAAATTAATACATATTTAAATAAATGTATAAATACATGAATTAATTTCTATATTTATTTATTTATACTTATGTCTTTTTTTTTTCCTTCATAGAGTCTGCCTGTGATGGTAGGAGAGGTTAAACAACAGACATAATGTGAAGACCTCATGGTCCGCAGCCATGGCCTTGGAACAAGTACACAACAGACACATGTGCATGTGTACACACTCTGTATATACACACGCGCTGTAACATCTGACACTGCTTCCCTGCTGCTCCCACCGTGTCAGGAGGGGAAGTCCATTCATTTCAGAAAAAAGCCTTGTGAATCAGAAAGACTCTGAACCAGGGCTGAGGTTTCAGTTTACATGGAGACTGAATGTTAACAGCCTGTGTCCACCCCATCCAAAACCATTCATAAATAACATTTATGATAAGGTGGACTGGGACCATCGATCACGAAGCGCTGTCCACTGCACTCAACCATAAAAGTAAGGTAACGTGAAATTTGACATTGTTCATTTTAACCACATAGTTGTCAAACATCTGAAACTCTAGCAGCCAATGTCTTATTTTGTACAATCTGCTGTATTCCATCTTGTGGCTCTCTACCACTCAGTAGCAGTCACACAACCGGCAGGCACATCAGCTATTATAGCCCTTTTAGTATTTCCTGTTCACAAACCAAATCTTGAGCTTTATCCAGGGGAAATCTGTCATCACGATTTGTACTTTTATGTGGACACACTAAAGCAAAGTCAGAATCAGGGGAATGCCAGGACTGCAGTTTTGGAAGAAAAAAGAAAAAAAAAGTAAAACATAGTCAGCTGTAAAGTGGAGCTTGACATCTCTTTTCTTCAAAGTCCCATATTCTTACATTGTGGAATATTGATATTCTTTTTTATATTTTCATATTGATTTGATTTATTTAACAGCAACAATGTGACCACATCTCTCCGTGTGAACCCTTTTTTTAAAAACATCTTGGTGTTCTCCCTAATATGTTGTGCTGCCGGTTCCCTGTGTTCATTCAAAAAAAAAGTTTCCCTGTGTCTTCTTGTCTGTTGCCAGAATGAAAGTAATAATGTAGAAAAATCTGAAGGGTCACTTTGTTTAAAACCAGGAAGTTATCAACAAAGGGCCTTCACTGATATTAATTGAATCCGCGTTCCTGTGAGATTAGCTACCGCTGCTCTGGCCTTGACCTTACAGCAGGCTTTCCAGGGCTGACAATGTACATGGATCTCACTCTCTCGTACTGTATATTTATTCTGTACGCTGACCTGCCTGTAACATCAACAGAGACAATAGACCCCAGTGGATGAAATGTTTGTTCTTGTGTCAGCGACTGCCAGAATCATGAAATATCAAACTGATTCAACATGACTTGGAAATATAACAACATGTTTCTTTTTTTTTCGATCTCTACTTTCCTGACATTCAGCAAATCAGTCACCCACCACTATCGGGCTTTTCACTTCCTGAAAACCGCGAACATGACATCACCAAAGCAACGGTCACGTCCAATTAGAGGCCAGAGAGCGACAGGAGGCCTGAACCCCCACTAATGGGAAATAGATATCATAGTTATTGCTCTGCTAGGAAGCTAAATTTATTGGGAAATATCACCCACCACCTCGCTAAATGATGGAGACAGAAGCAAATTAGAGCAAGGGTCAGTCTGACAGATCCATCAAGCTATGAAAAGGCCCTGCCATCATATTCCCAACACAAATTACATATCTGCTTTCTTTAGAGAGCCAGAGCTCTGGGATAACAGGCTTTCTTTTTTCTTTTTTTTTTTTTTTAAAGGAGCCTTGAGGCCGTTGGGTAAAAGCCCAAAAGAAACAAACCCCATGTAAATCTCAGCAGGATATTGTACTGAATGTGTGTGGGCATATCACGTTCTGGTAAAACACCCATGCATGCACGCACAAAATTATCACATCTCACTGAAGAAATACACTTCGTCTATTCTTCCCATCTCAGAAGTCAAGTTAAAAAAACACCAGAAATGTGAAGTGAGGAGGAAGTGACAAATAAGTGCCCTTTGATTTGTTTTACAGTTAAAATACTCAAACTCATTCCCAAGTGTTTCGTCTCTGTTTTCTAACAATATTATGAAACCTGCGGCAATTCCCAGATCTCAAATAAAACTTCAAATTTCACTTGATTTTTTGGAATACTTTTTTTTTTTTTTCTCTAGAAAAAGTGTGGCCTGTCAAGAAGGTGAAACATTCCCATCTTTGTTTGAAACAGTCAACGACCAAAGGCTACTCAGACTTTGTGAAATCCAAATAATTAAAGGATTTAGCCAATCAATCTCCCAGTGCAATTTCCTCCATCCTGGCTCCAGCCCAATGGGGTTTAAGGGAAGCCTGTGGAGGTGAAGGTCACGGGCCAATGGGACGTGTTCAGGAAGTAGCAGCACACAGCGCAGCCTGTAATGAATATCATGGGCGTCAGAGTAAACACAACACCACCAGTCACAGCTCAAATCACACTCTCTCTAGAATATTCTGCATTCCCAGCAAACACTGCACACTGAGTTACCTCAGTGTCTGAGCACAGAGTTGCTCACTTAGCACTGTCTGTTAAATAAGTCTAACTGGAGACTGCACTGTATGAATGGATAAGCAATAACTGACAAACAAGATTTTTATGGTATTAGAAAAACGCTTTCATGGGGGCAATTATAGTTGGCATGGCAAATGGTGTCTGCACAGAAACACACGCTAACAACATGAACGTGAACCACAAAAAAATAATAATCTTTTAGTAATTAGTCGAGGTACATAGCGCAACCTTGATATTTCTGTCTGTGAATAACATGGCCATTGAGAGATGGAGAGACACAGGACAAAGGCTGCATGTCAGACCCGGGAAAGGACATCAATCCTGCAAGGTTTGGAACATGCAAGCACACACACACACACACACACACACACACACACACACACACACACACACACACACACACACACACACACACACACACACACACACACACACACACACACACACACAGAGAGAGAGAGACACACACACACACATATTCCATTTATTTTCCTTAATCACCGATCAGCCCTCCTGTCAAGTGGTTTGAGCCGTGCTCAGAGAAAATACTCTGTCAGTCAGTGAGATCTTAAGCACAATGCATCTCTCTATACTTTGCCGCGGGCTGTGCAGAAAGAAGTGAACAAAATGAATCTGAATCAGTCAGATGTCAATTAAACATGAAGTAATACTCCCACAGAGGCCCATTGTACTGTGGGACGGTTTCATCATACAAAAGTCAAGATGTCACATGAGGTGAAACCCAGAGAAGTCGGGTCCTGTCCTCCAGGTTTTCAACCTCAGGTAAAAAAAGGATGAGACAAAATCGCATGACCACCTGTGTGTGTTCAGGAGTCGTCTATCAAAAGCAAAGAGCCGGAGGAGAAAGAAAACCCCAAAACACAAAACTATTTATTGAGACAAATTCAGAGCAGGAAGGGAAATATTTGGTTAGCTCGGCGGCGAACGGTCGGCAGCGTTGGAGCAGTCCATGGTTGAAGTGGGGGGGAACAGCCAGCCCTTTGTTTGCGGACAGAATGGTGCACTCCGTGGGGTCACTGCAGGAGGCCCAACATCACAGACACAAGGACACATACACACACACACACACACATTCTCCCTCTTCTCACACACAGGCATGCACACACACACACACACACACACACACACACACACGTTCTCCCTCTTCTCACACACAGGCGTGCACACACACACACTTTTGCCCGCACATGCATGCACACAAAAACCATAACATTCCTCTGCTTCTATGAATGTTTTATTAACCATGTGAATGGGTCACAGAGTTACACCCCCTAGCATAACTATAGTCTCCATAGTCACACACACACAAAAACACACCCCTGCTCTTTCTCACACTCACACACCTACCTACCAGGCGAAGTGCATGACATTCGCATGGCGGGATTTCTGGTCTTTCATTGCCCTCCAACCTGTGTCTCCTTTTTAGGCCGGGCTGTCTGAATCTGGCCAGAAACCATGAATCCCCGCTTGTAGGCAATCTGTGTTTTACTGGACACTTGTATCCTATATTCTCATACCAGTCTTACAGCTGAAGCAGGGCATTCTTTGCCACAAATAAGTATTAAAGGATTAGCTCACCCAAATCCACAAAAACATATTTTATCACTTTCCACTGGTGGTATCTAGCCATGCAAATAGTTTTGGTTTTATTTGCTGTCACTGAGATTTCTGCCTCCACCCCAGTACAATGGAAATTTGTTTGTGGTGATTTCAGTATTGAGACACTATATTATAAGAAATAAATGTCTTTCCAGAGACAATGTCATGATCACCCTGGATAAGCAATAGATTGTTTTCAATGGAAATCTATCAATCGTGTCCCTTACAAAAACTGTTGCCAGCATGTCGTGTGGATTATCCGGAGAAATGAGGACACTGTTACTGGAAATTTTTAAATGTATTTTGCCAATGCTGTGAGCACCACAAACAAAAATCTTGTCACCCCAGTTAAATCGGATAGGAAGCAGAAATCTAAAGGTTGTGAGATTTCTAGGTCTCAGAACTTGGACAAGTCAAAACCAAAACTGATCCCCTTGTAAGATGAAGCTAGAACCAGCAGGAGGTTAGCTTGGCTTATCTTAACATAAAGTATAATAATGTATTGTTTTTACATTTTGTTTTTTGTACTAATCTAGAGATGTTTTGTTGGCAGATTTCTTTTGGTGCCACACTAGCTGTTCCTCCTGCTTCAAGTCTTGCTAAGCTAAGCTAATTGCCCCGCTGGATCCAGATTTATATTAAGCAAACATGACAGTAAGTATTTTCACCTAACTCTAACCAAGAAAGTGAACACATATTTCTAATGTTTTTTTGTTTTTTTTCATACCATGTTGACTTGAGCCTGTAATGAAATGCAGCGAAGAAATAAAGTTTGACAGAAAACTCCTACAACAATGCGGTGATTTAGACGTGGGAGCAGTTTTCACCTGGATGTTTTTGTCTGTTTAACAGCGTCCTAAAACAGCCTTTAATCAGACAAGTTCCAGCAATCCTGAGGGACCTCTTGTACGTTACAGTGTGACCTGTTGTTTTGTCCACCCATAAAAAATTCCCGAGGTACACAGGAAAGTCACTTATAGCAACGGTAAACATCCTGGAGGATACACAACATGCGAAACATTTGGCTCAAACTTCTCCACCTTTTTATTTTTATGAGCTCAAGACATTGCCGGTTAATCCATCCCCCAAATGTGCAGAGCACTGTACTTTCTGGACAAACCATGACAACATCAGGCACCAGATGATGACTGGCCAATAGTTGATCCATACCAAATCCCCTGAGCCTGCACACAAACATCTATCAGACCCCCAGTGCTGAGCTCTGAAACCAAAACGTCTTACCCAATACCACGCAAAGGTGTTAAACTAGGAGCATTTCCAGAACCAACCATCAGTCCTTGCACCACACACAGACACACACACACACATGGGCATGTTAATTCCTCACGCTCCTCCATACCCCCACAGAGAGCAGAACACAACTCCTGTTTGGTTTGGACGGCCCTACGAGGGGACCTCCATGTTGAACAAACTATAACACACCGTGGCCCTGTAACACAGCCCGAGCGGTCAGATACAACAAGTTTCACAGTTCAGTGCTGCTGCGGAGATCAATGGGCAGTGTAACTCACATATCAGAAGACCTGGATTATAAAACAATCATCATTCAAACCCTGCGATGACAAATCATATTCAATCCTACAGGCCATGAGTTGCTTCGTGTACTAACGCAGCAGTTATGTAGCAGTCCACATTGCATCCATCTGATCCGTCTAAATTCTGTTCTGCGCCTCTCTCGGCTCTCGGCTCTGCGGTGCGCTGATGCATGCTGTGCATCATGTGCATCATGGTGGCTAGCGCTCCAGCTGTCCGCTTTAATGTGATTTCTGAGCCCAAAAGATCACACTGCTGCATGTCCACACTCACGCCTGAAAAGTGGCGGTCGTGGCATCTGATGTGGCTGTATTTATTAGAATCAAAAATGTGTGAGATTCTGATCTCAGTCTGAGCCTGAGTACTTCCACATGTGGCTTTGAAGATCCAATGGCAACAAAAGAAAAATCAAATTGTTGTGCACTTTGACCTTGTCACTTAATACGCCCGTGCTTCAGGCAGAGACATAAAAGTCATACTGAAATGACATGTGTAACCATAGCCTTAGATGATGCGCCTATTGAGAGCTCTTGAGAAACATTTACCCATGTGCTTTTCTTTTTTTTTTTTCTGTCCTGCTGTTTTTCATCTTATTAGATCTAGTCACAATGATGCTGCTGTCCTCACAGTCATGATGGAGAGAGGAGCATTATTGTAGATAATGCCCAACATTAATCTCACACTGCCCTACATATTCAGGGTTAGAGGTCAAAGCCATTTCATGTTGTCGTCCTCACGCTTGAACTTGTATTGGGCTGTCTCCTCCCCAGGACTATTTATTATGACCCTAACGCCCTGGTTTCAGATATCAGTTTGACTCTCCCTCCCTCCCTCTCTCTCTCTCTCTGCTCACGCATATGTCGGGTCTGTTAAAACTTTTTGAGTCATTCCGGGATGAACTCCTGCATTTTGTTGAGCGGTTGATTCACGCTTTTCAGTCTGCGTAAAATGCAAAGGCCTCTTTGTTTATTTCCATGTGCCGCTTCAGAGAACATCAAGAAGATGCTCCAATGTGGTCGTCATGACAAGGGGTTTTTAATGGCTTGTTAATAACAGAGAATGACGGCTCACTGTTGGGCAATTATTGTTTGGTTTCAATTTTTATTACTTGAAAAGGAACAATTGTATATCTTTCAGTATTTGTTCGTGTAGCCAGGGGTTTTTGATTTACGGAGCGGTCAGTCCTAAATGCCACCCGAAATCCTCACTGGATTTCTCAGAGTGTTTTTCAAAGATGACACTTAATCAAACAGAAAACAGTTCTGCATGGTTTCAAATAAATAACCACAACAATTAATCATATTTTGTTTTTCAAGAGTATAACTCAGCATGGGGTGGGAAAAGGCCAAGCATTTCTGTGTTTGTGTGCAATGACAAAACCATAGAGAATGCCACTTCAGCCAAATCCTTCATAATACACACACACACAACACACACACACACACACACACACACACTTTCAAACACATCTCCAGAGTAGTCCAGATTTAAGACCTGTCGCTGGTGTGGAACATAGTGAAAAGGAGTATCCTTTGGGGCCCTTGGGGGCCAGCAATGTACTAAGTAGCTCTGTATGTGTGCTCGTGCATGCATGTGTGCATGTGAGTGTGTGCGTGTGTGTGTGTGTGTAGTGGCAGAGTGTGACCCGAGAGGCCCAGCTAGTTATAGCCTCCCTGCTGGAGACCACCACTTCCACAAAACAAGCATTGTTGGTACAGAGCTCCAGACATCAGAGACACACACTGGAAACAACTCGTATGCACACACACACACACACACACACACACACACACACACACCTACAAAAATATATACACACACACACACACACCAGAGACAAAACTTCAGAGTTCGAATCCGGCAGTCCCAACAGAGGTCATGTTCTGTTTGCCATGAATAAAATGACAGAAAGTCCCTCGAAAGTCACAGCAACACTACAGTCTTTCTCTAAAAAACCCACTCTCTCTCTCTGTCTCTCTCACACACACACACACACACAGACACACACGCACACACATGCACACAACACTGCTGTACAAAATGTGGATCACTGTTGCTAACAATAGCCCTTGGGTGGTTGGCCAGACTATTATTGTAGGTGTTTCTATGCTAATTATGTGTGACTGAGAGCATGTCAGAGGCAGTTACTGGAAATAATGTGGTGAGCTGGAAATTGTGAGGTGGAATTACTTTGCCTGTGAAGAAAAAAGCTCAGTTTATTGGGTTTGAACAGTGGCTTTGTCTGACCGGTGCTAAACAAATGACTACAAGTTCTGTCCTGAAACACTGTGCCAAAGCCACTGGATCAATGTTGCCACTCCACCACTGCAAACCTACATAAGGAAGTCATCATCATCATCAACATCCTCATCATCAGAGAGAGAGAGAGAGAGAGAGAGAGAGAGAGAGAGAGAGAAAAGGGGGGGGGGTCAGCATCATGACCTCCACTTCTGGCTGTGTGCTCTGCAGAGACCTCGTTGGCTGACAGGAGTATACGTCAGCACCTCTCAGCGCTCCAGTATAACCCCCCCCCCATCAAGCCTCTGGCGGTCACACAGACGCAAGTGTAAAAGTAGCAGCTCCAACTCTTGCCCGGACTAACCCATTCAGCATCCACGTCCCGCACAGTCTGTCACAGAGGAGTGAGACGGCTCACCGCGCACGGAGCGGAAAGAGAGAGGAGAGGTGGAACATTTACGCACAGCCTCTATTAGTTTGGATTGTTTTTTGGCGCGTCACTAAAGTGCACCTTGGATAGTTTTTGGACACCATTTCCCTGCACTCTTTGCGTCTTTGGATTTTGTATTCTTTTCAGCACTTAAATGGCAGCTCTAAGTGTGATGTCCTCGCACCTGTTCCTGTTGATGTTGAACTGTTTCCTGGGTGCCGCATCGGTTAGGACAATGAAAGGGGGCTCTTGGAGCGCACAGGACAGTGGCTTTCTCCACTCCTCGTCGGACCCGTTCTCAGATGATCTGGATCAGGACATGGTCTCCCAGCACATGTCCAAACTGTACGAGAAATACAACAGGGAAAACCGCCTCAGGGAGGGAAACACTGTCAGGAGTTTCAGAGCCAGCCAAGGTGTGTGAACATATCGATCAACCTGCATAGAAGAGTGCTCAAATGCATGCAGATTTAATTTTGGAACCAACACGGAAAAAAAACAAAGTCTTGTGTGCAATTAGTGCATCAGTAATCCGACGCAAAAAGCAAAAAAAAAAGAATAAAAAATAGATGGGGTACCCAGAAAGCTCCCCGACCCTTTCCATGATGGTTATTAAAAGTGCAGGCGCTCAGTGGGGCTGCATAGCTCGGTCAGCCGCTCTAAATAGGTTGGATTGTTTTGGAACAGTCTGAGAATGCATTTAAATGATTTTGGGGACGCTGTGGACACACTGTGTTTGTTGCAGCAGCTGTGCCCCTTCTGCGCGGAGTCTGACCAATTACCGCAGACAGACGCGCACTCTGCGCAAGAATGCATGCGAGTAATGCCCAGATGCCCAATACAGTTGAAGCCTACGCGCTTGCAAAGGGTCACCGTCGTGGCTTCTGCGTTCCTGTTATGGCTACAGGACATGTGTGACTCCACGTCCTGGAGTCAAGGGGCTTAAAGCACAGTCGTACCTCTCTGTCTGATGCTGTTTTTATAAACACAACTCATAGACATTTATATCCCACATAGTTCTCAGATGGCATATCATAACACGTGTGTATTTTTACTGCAGAGGCTGAGTGTAATCTAAGGAGAGATGTAAGAGAGTTTTCACAACAATGTAAGATCTGTTAAAACAGTCGATTATGTCTTGGTGTCTGGGCAGACAGTGCTGGCTGTATTAGGCTTAAGGGGAAGCTTTAAGAGAAACTGAGGTAAGCATTTCCATATGCAGGCTGAATCCGAGGTAATGTATATCTCTTGAGTCAGCCCATACTTCCGCTGAACTCTTATACAATGAACAATAACTCTGCTGTTGAAGTTAATGTTCATCATGAATATGTAGCTCTCTGCTCACACCCCTCCACCCCTGCCAGCCAGATCCCCCAGAGTCTGGTTCCTCTTAAGGGCACCTTCTGAAATCCTACCAAGGCATGCGGCTCCATACCAGCCACGCAGCTCTGTCCTGTAACACACAGAACATGGGAAGGTGTTGAACAGTTCCCACTTTTTCAGATTTTAGCAGCAGGAATGTGTTTGGTGCAATTTTGTACCTTCTTTACACATTCCTCTCATGTTTATACGGGACTTTATATCAAATTGTTTGCTTCTTTTTCAGACTCATCATCTAATCACGGCAAATATTTTAGCCTCTATGTATTTGTACCTGTCCAAGTACATGTCCTTAAAATACAAGCACCTCTGAGCTGCAAAACGGTCCAATTGTTTCTGTGCAGATTCATCTTTAATGTAAAGGAGTTGTGGGAAATGTTTCAGAAGTAGCACCACTTCATTCATAAAAAACAGGTTTCATTGTAGTGTTGTTCACCTGACTGACTGACACTGAGTAACTGATTGATTGTCTTTGCAGACTCTCCTGACCACAGGATGGTGTATTGGCTAAACTTTACAACCCTCCAGGATTCAGAGGTCATCCTCTCCGCCACATTCCACTTCCTGCTCGATCGGCGCCCTCATCAAAAACCCTGGTTCTGTAAACGCTTCAAGAGCCCATCCTGTCGTTCCTCAGCCATCCACCCTTCTCCGTCCGTCAGCCTGCTCCTTCGCTCTGTCTCCTCTGGGTCAGAGGTTAGGTCTGGGTCAATGGGGTCATTTCTAGGCAATGTGACCTTCCACCCCCACAGGAGAGGGGTGTGGCAGATGAAAGATGTGACCCAGGTCATAAAGGAGGCACGGGACAAGGGTCATCTCCTGGTGTCAGTGGAGTTGGACTTAGGGCAGCAGTACCAGAGGAAACCAGAGGAGGCGCTGTCTGCTGGCAGCCTGCCCTACCTGTTACTGTATGCTAATGACCGAGCCTTGGCAGAGCCCAACAGTGTGGCCGCAAGCCTTCAGAGATATGATCCTCTCAGCGAGGGAGGAGAGCCCTCGCATTCCTCTCAGGCCTCTCAGCTGCTGCACAGACCTACCTCCTCACCAGAGTCGAAAGGACGTGTGAGAAGGGAAGCAACTCTGCCCTCTGACCCCATCCAGAACAATGAGCTGCCCGAGGTTGACTACAGGCCTGATGGATACAGGAAAGATGACCTCTGGGAGAGTTCTTGGTACCTCAAACTCAAGCCTAAATCAGGAAGGAAGGAAAAGAAGAGAAAGAGCCAAGAGGAAGAAGGAGTGGAGGGAAATAGAGGAACACATGATAGAGAAGAAGCTCAGGTTCTCAAAGAAGGAGAGAGAACATCACATGGACTCAAACCTGATGACTCAACTGTGAAAAAACTCAAAGACAGTCGCATGCTGACTACCAGCGATGCACAAAAGCATGAGCGGAGGAATGAGGGGAAGGATGGAAAAAGGCACAAGGGGAGCTCAAACACTCAGTCACCTGTCCTGAGCTTTGATGAAAAAACAATGCGTAACGCCAGGAGGAGGCAGTGGGGCAACAGCCAGCACAGAGGCTGCTCCAGGAGGAACCTCAGGGTGGATTTTGCAGATATTGGCTGGAGCGAATGGGTCATAGCACCCAAGGCCTTTGAAGCCTACTACTGCGCTGGTACATGTGGATTTCCCATGTCCAAGGTAGGAGCACCCACAAGTCGCTCTATATTATATAATTTACTTCTAAAATAGCAGTAGCAAGGTATATTGAGTGACTATAGTGTGTTGTTCTTCTCTCTCTGATTGATTTTCTCGTTTGCATACCTCCCCTCCACTCAAACTCTCCCAGGTGACGAGGCCGTCTAACCACGCCACCATCCAGAGCATAGTCCGAGCCGTTGGGATCATCCCTGGGGTTCCTGAGCCCTGCTGCGTCCCGGAAAAGATGAGTCCTCTGGCCGTGCTCTACCAGGATGAATCCAGGAACCCAGTACTCAAGGTTTATCCCAATATGTCCGTCCAGTCCTGCTCCTGCAGATAGGAAGAGGAGGAGGACGACACAGGGTGGAAGCAGAGAGAAACATAAAACAGGACTAACGGAGACAGAACCATACCTCTGTTTGTTGAGTGGTTTCTCGATACCGAGAAACAAAGTCACGTTGGCCGTCGTTATTCCTTGAGGAACATAGGCTGTAGAGAAATCACTTCCATCTCTTTTGTTCTGTGGCAGCAGACTTGAAGAGACACATTGTCTGGCATCTGCCTTCGCAAGAGGAACAGAGTCCCACATGTAAAGCCAGGGCTCCACATGTCTAAGAAGCCCAGTTGTTTTGATTCTGTGTTTGAGCTAATATTGAGGATTTCATGGACAGGAGCATTTAAGGGATGTTTTCCTTTCATCTCAAAACGTACTGGTTTTATAAGCAGCTCACAGAGAGTCTGTGTTCATCTTTTCTTGAGACACAAAGGCTATAAATGTAAGACTTGATCAATGTGTCGTCGGGCAGCTTACACAGCAACATACAGTTGAGAGATTATGAAACGTATTTCAACTTTTTTTTTTTTTAACATACTGTGTCGAGCTGTTCCTACTTTGAAGCTAATGATACGCCACAGTGTACATACATGCAACGTTGATTTGTTTGCAAGACAGGAAGGTTATTGTACATTCTTGCTCTGTATATCTTAAAAAGGAAGAACCCAATGAATTGTAGAGAGCATCTGGAATTCATTCACACACGGCATCCCTCCAAGAATGTTATAATGAAACCAGAAATATTTTTCTATTTTGAATGTGAAACTTGGTTAAAAATAATTTGTCATGGTTATTAGGTTATGTATTACAATATTTTAGATGAGATGGTGCTTTGTACATGTGTATTGTTTAAATTATGAAAAGATAGCCTTCTGTAAGTTAGAATAAACAGTAATTTAATCCAATGCTCCTGCTGGAATATTATTGTTTCACACAGTTTTATTTTTTGTTCATCAAGTGGCATTTGATTCTTGGGAGGAACTTTTTTTTTGTCCAAACAAACCTAAAAGGGCACCACTGTTCATCCAAAATAACTTACAAAAGCAGGAAGGTCCCACTCAAAGATAGCCAGCATTCCCCTACAGCCCCTTGAACCCATTATTACCCCACACCAAAGGCTCAGGCGACTGCTGGCCAGCAAATATTGTGACTGATGCGGCTGCCGTGCGTTAATGGTGGATGGAGGAAGCAGGCATGCACCTATTAGGACGTCAGCCACTTGAACTTCAAAAACATGGTGAACTTCCTCTTTTCTACCCATTTGTCCCTCCCAATTGAAAAACAGAACATTTCCAAGTGTTGGATGTTTTCCTCAACAGCCTTTCAAAAACAAAAAAAAAAACAGATGGTTATAGATTGATGATCTCAGCCACTTTAACTCAACTGCTTGTCACATTTATTCTCTGGAGGAGGAAGGTGACCCATGTGGTGCCTAAACAGTGTGTCAAGCTGACAGCGAAATGACAGAAGGGAACCTTTTGATTATTAACCCATTACTCTGTGGTTGTTTTTGTTCTGAGCCTGAAAAAGTTGGCGCAGAGCACCACATCTGTTTGCAACAACAGAAAGCTTTGAAGCTCGCTAAGACTGGACAGTAATTTTGTCTCACACACAGAGACATTTAGGAACCACTTGGGGAGGGGGGCGCTGAGCCCTTATACTGTTTATTGCAGTTGAGAATAAAGCTATAAGTCTTCTGGCTTGCGTACATGCTATTGTCCATGGAGAGCTAAAAAAAAAAAAACAGGCAATGAGCAGTCATTCAGCTGCTGTCATCCCTAAAACACAATGTGCCACCTCCTGCTGTCTGCATTGCTTTGCCCATTAGAGAGGCTTTCAAGTTTTCATGTTTTACTGCCACAATGAATCAAAGGGAATTTAATTTTGTTTGACAAAGATTAAAACAGAAAAAGACCCTTAAATGTCTAAGTGACATCAGATTTTCACTCACACACTGGACCGTCAAGATACAGTTGTATTTACACGGCAGTCAGTTACACACTACACACTGGTGTTCTCCATTTAACTAAGTATGCGCTTTCTAAAACCAACTTCCTGCACCAGACAGTGTCTTTTCTTACAGGGTGCGTCAGTGCTTTCACAAACATTAAATCCCCTTTGATTCAATAAAACATGAAAACTATCAAGAGTAGGAGTGGGTGGATGTTTTGTTTTACCATTTATTATTATGAGAGTTGTTTTTTTTTTTTCATTTTGCAAAAGGAAGCGCAAAAGAGACAGTGCGGCCTGCAGCTGAGTTTTCACTGGCAAAGTGTGCTGCTGTTTTATGATAAGCGGTATCACAATCATAAAAAGATTATCTGTAATCCATATTTGAGGATGACGGAGCGAGACAGATGAGGGGAGAGGGAGATGTCTGAAATACCAAATGAATGATTCAGTTTTCTCCATTCTGAACAAGTGGAAATGTTCTGCAGCTAGAAACCTTTGTACAAACGCACCCTTTATGGGGTCTAACCTCCTTTTAAATTATGATGATGACTGTAATTAGGGTTATTATAAATCATGTTTACATTAATAGATGTTTAAGCTTCAAAGTAGGCTGGCCCAATTGTAATGTACACATCCAGGTTCATATTTTTCCCCTCATTTCCTGACTGATCCCTTGTACGGCCCGGACCCACAGTCTGCTATTACAAAGTGAACCCCATGTCAACCGCAATCTCAGTCACAGGAGAGTAGTTACAATGGTCAGTTCCAGCCGAGAAAACCACAGAAGTCTCGGCTCGTGTACAGAGGCCAATATGCCTAAAAGCCAAAACGAGGCGAGCGGGGAACCAAGAACAATATTTGTTTTTCCACATGATGACTGTTCAATTAAAGGAGAGCAATACGGCCATTATTAGACAACAGAGGATTTTCTGTGTCTGGGCTGAATTGGCTCTTTCCTCACATGGTTACTGAGCTCAGAGAACTAATGGCGCTCTTCATTAAGACATAGCTTTAATAAATTGACACTGTGCCCCTTAATCATTCATTTAACCACGAGGGCCAGTGGGTATTTTATTTAAAAATCTTATTTTTCCTGTCGAGAGTGGAAAAAAAAAAATCTACTTTTACCAGTTTCCAAAAAACATTTAGAACTTGTTTTTTTTAACCAAGAAGTTCATTTTAGTCTTGAAACAAACATTATTCTGGATACCTGAAAATAAATAAGGTTTTAAAAGTCAATGAAAGATTATGAGATGAAGAAGATGTTGCAGTGCATTTGTTCTTGCCATATTTTTGTGGGGTGTTTGTGTGCAGTTTTCATGTCTTGCGTAGGTTTTGGTGGGAGTAGTAAAACATATGAGTAATGATCTCCGAGTGATCACAAGCAAAACATCCATGAAAGAAACCTGCTATATTTTTCAGAACTCCTCAAAGGCACCTGTTGATCGTCTAATCAGTCTGTGGCACGCAAACTCTTTGACTCAAATAAAAGCAGATAGCAGCAGTAGTGTGAGTGGGTTTCCATCCCTGCTTACGTTACAGAGTGACTGTACAGGGGTCCAGGCTTGACTTTCCCATGAACTTCATGCCTTCTTCCCGCCTCATTTACCTGCAACAGAGATGGCTATTTAAGTCCATCTGTACGGAGCCTGACCCGAATGGGATGTAAGCTGCTCACTGATGGTGGAGAAACATATCATCACACATTCAAAGCAGTGGGCTTATGTGGACTCCATCCAAGTCTGGTGATGAATGACAACCATGAAACTTTTGAACCTAGAACTTGATTTCATTTTTTTTTCTTTTCTTTTTTTTTTTTTTTTTTTTGAGTGGCAGCTGGGAAATCAGCCTCTGGTTGTTTTCCTATTCCAGTGTTTTTCTTCAAACAGCTGCTGAAATTGTTGAAACATCTTAAACCTCACAACGATATTGAATTGATGCATCTTTTAAGCAGCACATTTCTTATCTCACATTGTAGTGTGTGAGATCTTTTGCTCTATTCTATTCCTTCTCTCTATAAATGACACCGTCCTGGTTTCATTCAGGACAGTCTGATCACAAAGGAAACATGTTTGATAGACATTACACAGAATGATCTACAAAAAGTTAGTCTCAGTCGCCGCCTATTGGAAAAGACAGATACCGACTCCAACATGATGGTGGAATAAAAACACTCGACACGCCGTGTTTTGATTTTCATCATTTTAGATTTGAAAACGAATGTGCGAACACACTCAGTCCACATGTTCTGTACAAAGCAGAGCAGAGAGAAGCTGATAAATAAGAGAATCGCGTCGAGATATTTATGACAATCGTGAGCTGTCCTCCAGATCTCTCTCCCCCTCCTGAGTTCCATAAGGCACAAAATAATCATCAACCTAACAAACAGGGCTAAAAGGACAGACAACAAACTGCAGTGAGATCAGCTTCGCGCGAACCTCTATCGTCATCTAGTGGACAGGCTGTGGTGGCCATGCCTGTCCGTCTTGCTATTTTCTTTACATGTACCTACATTCGCTGTTATACACCTAATCTGGAGTATAAACATGTTAAATACGAGCATCATTTAGGAAATAAATAGACCTAGAGTTTGTTTGTGTTCTTTGTTTGTCCCTTCTCGTCTCAGTTGTGAGAAGTCATGTGTCTCGACAGGTGGTGCCGCTCTCGGAAGTATTCGTGGCAGATCGGGCAGGTGAGTTTCTCCTCCCTCCTCCTCCTCACCTGGGACTCCGCCGCGAACTCCTTCTTGTGGTGAGAGCGCATGTGGAAGACGAGGTCGGAGGTCATGCGGAAGGACAGGTTGCATTTGGCGCACCAGTTCTGCACCGAGACGCCGAACGAGGTGTAAGTCGGCGGGAGGATCGTGAGAGAGGACGTGGTCTGCAACTGGGCGCCAATGTTCCTGGACCAGTGCTCCGGTGCGTAATGGAAAGCGCTGTTTAACGCAACCGGGGAGGGCACCGTTTGTAAGTCACCGCTCAGGATGCTGGGTGCTATCAGGTTGTTGTATCCCATAACGGTCCTGGAGGTAAAAGCATCAGTCATCTCCTCTAGGCGGCTAGAGGGGGCTGTTGTAGCGCTGCTGAGATGCGCCTGGGGGTCAGCAGGGGAAGTTCTTTTACTCGGTTTACAGAAAGCGCTTTTCTGCTCGCCCTGACTGTTGGACAGAACCAGGGAAAATGCGCTGCTGCTACTGGAGTGCACGCCAGAGCTCTCTCCTGTTCTCTCTCTGTCGTGCGTAAAAGTCTCTTTGGCTCCCCTCACTTCGACAAAAGCACCATCCTTACATCCCAAATGATCCGGTTTAACGATCTTATCTGCTTTCAGTTTCCCCGCAGAGGAAGATGCGTCCCCTGCTGTCTGCTCGTAACCTTTAATCAGCTGTGTAATATTATCATCATTGGAAATGTTTGTTTTTTCTAACAGAACTGTTTTCCGGCCTTTGGGATAAAGAGTTTCCTCGTATTTCCTTCTCTTGGGAGAAATCTCTGCGTCCTCGTTGCTGCTGGGTTTTTTGTGTTCCAGATCTCTGGCGATGTTGTGGAAATCTGTCACTCGGTGTTGCCTCTTCATTTCCACGTGCTTGTGCCCGTAAACTTCGCGGCTCCAGGGGTCACTCTTTACTTGAGTGCACAGGAACCGGCAGTGGGCCAAGAAAGGATACTCGTTCTTGAAGACCTGGTTACATCTGCCACATTTGAATTCTACAAGAGACAAAAATGACATGAAGTGACTGTGCACAGATAAATCCACAGATTGCCGATAATCATGTATTTTGAGTGAAATACCAAAAACATAAGGGCTCATAATTAGAAGATGCTAGATGGTCCTCACCTTCACTTGATCCTCTGGTCATGTCTGTGAAGCCCAGTAGGTGAGACAGCTCCTGGTCGTACCACACCAGCAGCTCTTCCTCCTGTCGGATGTCCCGGGTGGTCCGCACATACAGCTGACCCGCTTTCAGAAAGGCCTCTGTGTTCTGCTCCTCTCCATTGCGCGCAGCCTGTACGAGCCGCAGCCAGGACAGCACCAGCGCAGAATTGCGCATGGCCTCAGGGTCCACCTGTTGACAGGAACCATTGATATTTTACTCCAGATTCAAAATGATCACCTTTTAATTTAATTTCAAAAGATAAATTGTTAATCTGGCAGAATTCTGTCAGCAGGTGGCACTTTTAATTATTCAGCTACTTATACAGGTTAGTCCCTTTGTTATAATAGTCAAGGCAGCAGTTTCCATTGACAACATAAGGCCATGTTCACATAAAAGAAAGAATGTAAATACATAAATGTGAAAATTCAGTCAAAATTAGCCCACAATGACTTAGCCTATATCATAACTAACCAAAGTAAAGAAATATTGAAACGTCCGTGTTTCATGACAACTGGCCACAGAAATGTACGACTCACCCTGAACACATAGGGTTTAGCTCTCTTGTCGCAGGACTTCTGCGCTATGAAGGCGATGGTGTCATAGAAAGTGTTTTGGAGCACACATGGACCAAAGCACATGCCTGCAGGGATGCTGCGCGTAACTATGACACTGCTGTAGAGATCCGCTGGATGCTGGAGGAATTTACTGTCACCGGTCCAGATGGACCGAGGCAGGAAAGTGTGATCCATCGTCAGACTGTAATAAAAAATAAAAAATACAAAGGTTAAAGAAAAACTGAGTAACAGTGCAGGTTTAAAATGGTTCAAAATTATTATTTCAAGGTACCATTTTAAATCACGAGGTCTAAATGAATCTTTAACGGATTTAAAATAAAATTATAAGAATTGTAACAACTGATGCACATTTGTAATTATTGGTTTTAGTCAAACTAAAAATAGAGAACAAAGCGCTACATGAAATAAAATAGAGTGGTGTGACATGCAGTTAGCCAATGGATTCAGATGCTCCAACCCCACGCTGAATTGTCCTGTGTGTAATATTGAAAAAAACTAATTGGTGCAACAGTGTTTTATATATTTTTTATTTTTCCTGTAAAAATTACGCTTCCCAACTGTGAAGCAGGCGCAGCCGGTGTCGAGGCAAAATGATTTCTAACGTCCTTTGTCTCTGTTTTTCAGTCGGTTTCTCCTTTTGTCTCCCCATCTGCCGTGGAGCCCAACTGCCTCCTCTGCGCGCAAGATGAGTTCAATACGTTTCTGTCAATTTATGAACAATATTAACGCACGAAGATTACGTGACTATTGATTCTGACCTCGCTGGTCAATAAAAAGTATCGGATCATTAAGGTTTTATTATTTACAAATGTGGACAGGTGACCGCGCGGAAGAATGGTCTGGTGCCAATCTGAAAATTCCAGTTTTGCCATTAAGAATAACGACACGTGAGTGAAGAAGAAAAAAAAAACATCGCACATCCCTGTGAAGAAAAGAGAGCAGAAGTGCATTCATAGTGATGCGTGTGGACTCACCCGCCGGACATGGAGGGGGATGTTTGTGCCGTGTGGCAGCAAGTTGCAGCTGGTGCAGTGGACCTCGGTAATGATGCCCTCGCGTTTCTTGGTGACGAGTTACTTATCCGGCTGAATCTTCCTCCGTACTGTCGCCCCTCTCCTCTCCCACTCCCACTTATCCCCTTCAGAGAGCGCACTGAAGCGTGGCGCATTGATATAAACACGTGCGCGGCCACGCACGCGCGCGCGCTCACACACACGCTTGAATATAGCCCAGTCCCCTGGCAAATTCTCCCTAGTCTGATTTACAGTCCTCTACATGAAGAGGGGCGTAAGAATGAAGGGAGCAGTGACAATGTGGCCGCTAATGAACATTTTGGGGTCTTTAGGATGGTGATCAATACAATACAGCATGCAGCCGGCTGATGTGGATACTGTGTCATATGTTCAGGGTTTAAACATGGGCTAATGTGCCCATGCAGTCTCTGCGTAATTGCTCAATTTGAGGTAACTTCCTAAAACCAGGAACCAAGAACACAACCTGGGGCAGTAGACCTCACGCATGGAGGCCTTTGCCAGCCTGCAGTAAGTCGGATAAAAAACATTATAGTGTGTTCATGCGCAACAGATAGCCGGGCTGCACTTCAGTCTATACACGCTATGTGGGATTCAAAGACACGTTTCTGGAAACAATAAATCAAGCTACACGCGATTTACACGAGCGGTTGAAACGGTCCTGGCTCATGTGGGCAGTGGGAAATAGTAAAATTGGCCACAGATTACATGACATGATGCAGGGTGGTCTGGGTCTGCCACCGGGCAAATGCATTATTCATAAACTAAATGTTTCTGTCTAATGAGCATTTAATGGATTATTCTGCATCAAAGCTTTGGATTGGGTAAATGTCCTGGTTGTTATCGAGCCAACTTTCTATAATGAGAAGCACATAAAAGCCTTGGATGAGGAGACCTCTGGCGCAGTCTGGTTTAAGTATAATTACAGGAGCTATAGGCTGAAGAGTAGCCTATGTTATTTAATGGTAGATCACATTTCCTGGAATTTCAATGACAATCACAGGAACCCTTTGAAAACTTTTCAGTATCTCATCCTGTCATGAGTAGAATTGCATCAGGCCCATAGACCATGTCTTTGCAGTTCCTGTTTTTCATTCGGGGGCGAAATGACTGAGTGGATGTCACCTTTGGAAATAGTCTATAAATTCAGAGACACGTAAAATTATCGAATTGGACTAATGAAAACAAGGCTCAAAACGATGGATTTATTATGACTTTAAATCCTTGTCCACGCGAATCCTGTTTGTTTGGTTTTAATTCTAAATACTATGAAGAACTTTAAAGCAAAAATACTGAGAAGCTCTGCATCAAACATCTTCAAATTAAATTGAATTAACCCTGGTTCATTAAATTTCAGGAATTGTTTCACGAAATGAAACAATTGAATTTTTTTTAGGAAGTTAAACTGAATTGTTTCAGAAAATGAACAAAAAACAAAACCGACTTTTCAAAAAAGACATTCTTGATTATTCCCCCCCCCCCCCCCCCCCCCCATCATCATCAAATGCTCTGCATCTTTATTGTGGGTAATCCCACCTCACACAGCAGCCTATCTGCTCAACACTTTTTATCATTTGTGGGGCAGGATTTTCCTCCTGTGGAAAAGTGGAGTTTTGTATCTCTCCTCGGGTGTCGCTCCTCTCCTCCATCCTGCCTGCCCTGCTCCAGTGCCTCTTTTTTTTTCCTCAGCTGAAAGAGAAAGACTTGAGGATCCCGGCTTAAACTGAACAAGAGTCCTGTGAGCTGAATGCGCTCGACCTAAGAGAACAGACCACCGAGAAACAAAGCCACACACGCAAAACAGTCGATTCAGAAACAGACGTTAGAGAAAATGTGAAGATCTTTAGTTGTCACAGTGTTGGAGCAGTCAACAGTAACCGGGAAAGATGGCGAGGACACAGACTCGCATGTTCCTCGCCTTGGCTTTGCTGGGAATTTTATTTCTCGATGTCTCGGTGAGAGGGGAGCTGCAGGGAGAGCAACAGGCGGAGGAGGAGGAGGAGAGGTCCTGTCAGGGCGCCTTCGACCTCTATTTTGTCCTGGACAAGTGAGTGTCCGATATTATTTATGGCTTTGTTAGTTTCTTATCGCTGCGCATTGCCATGCAACCGCCCAGTTGTTTGGAAACGCGGAGCGCATCAGTCGGTTTCAGTCTCTGTGTCTCTGTTTTTATAACGGTTAAAGATAAGAAGTAACCTACAAGTTTTAACTTTGAAAATCAAGAAGCACAAGTCTTTATGAAATGTCTTTTTGTATCACAGAATCAGTCTGAAGATAAAATAGCGGTTTCTTGTTTAATGGAATGAACTACGCGTCCGAAACCTTTTTTTTACCCCCTCATTGTTTGTGTCTGAGTGCCTTTGAGCACAGATATGCAGCATTGTATTTGAAATGAGAATAATATTGTAGACATTAGTGCATGCAGTTCTTTTCGGCCGGTTCTCAGTGGCGAGGCAGAAGCTTTACCCACGGGATGTGGGCAGGGCGAGCAGGATGGATATAGAGTTTCAGGCTGATGACGCCTGCGGACACAGCTGCAGCAGCTGCCCCACAGCGGTGCTGTGTGGCCGGGTGATCTTTCCTTTCAACTATTCTTCTCTCCATCCACTGTGGGCCGATCGTATCCTGAGCCGGTCATGTAGAGACCAGAAGCAGGCTCCATGCTCTGCTCTGTTGTTTTTCTGCGGCAAATTAGATTTCTCAGTACTGAATTTGATTAGGTTGATGCTTGTCATGGAACAAAAAAACACCAGAAAAACACAGCATGCATATTGGTACCACTCTCTAAGGCATGTTTTACAAGGTGCTTAAAAGTTGGAACTAGCGGCCTTTTTAGTGATTAATAAGATATTTATTAATAATTTATAGACCAGTAATAAGCCATGTGTAAGAACAACGTTTGGGTTGCCAAGTTATGAAAAAGCCATTGGTATATTGTGTCTCTTCCTGCAGAGTAACTTGCTTTGCCTTTTCACTAGCCAGCAACACACAGTTCAACCACTGTGAACCTTCCAGAAACAGGCAGCAGAATGTCTGAACTAAAGCTTATTTATCATACAATAACAATTTACAACCGCTATTGAAGTACATTTTATAAACTCTACTGTATATACAAGTGTTTATACTATATCTTTAAAAATCTACGCCTAACCTTGATCTTCGACTGATCCTAAAAGGGAATGTGTGTATTTATTTGATAGGACGCCATCGACGGTTGACTGCAAAGGAGAAATGAGAGAATAAGAATGACAAACAAGGGTTCTGAGGGTGATTTAGATCAGAGACCCTGCGATTACTAAAGACAGTTTAGACTTCTAATGCTGCCAGAAAGCCCACGACCCTGTTTCTAACATGAACATCAACTCTCAGACTAACCCTTCCTTCATGCCATTGTAACACTTTTTATCTCCTGAAACTCAATAGACTTTGGCACAATGTGGCACAGTTTGTGCACCAAGAGGAATGCACATTAGGCCACCTCACAGCCTCAGCATACATACTTGACTTATTAAAATCTCATGCTAATAAGATTTTTGAGACCTCTTGTTTTCACCACCTTTGTGGGCTGTGCAAGCGACGTGACTCTGCCAGTAATTATCTGTGTGTGATCTCTGCAGTCTCAGATTGTGCCGCTGTTTGTGTGTGCTCAGACATTATAATTGACATTTTTGTCGTATCTTGGCTCAAGCTGCAAGTTGAGATTATGTCCATGGACACAGAACAATCAAACATGTCGAAACATGCAAAGTGAGCAGAGCAAGAGAAAGAGAGAAAGAGACAGAGAGGGGAGGGGGGGAATAACACCCAAAAAAAACATAGGCATGGTTGAATTTGTGCTATTTCTGTAAAGGAATAACAGGTTGTAATGTCAAGAGAATAGATATTATTTATATATTTTTTTAAAAGAAGGACTGAGTGCAGTGATTTTGCAGCGACACAGTTAAACACTGTGGTATCTGTGTATGACATTTGGGAATACGGTGAGGTAATGGTTTAAAAAGGCCTGCTGTATGTCCTCGGTTGCCCCGGGCTCACTACCTATGAGCTGTGAGGTGGACACGCTGAGTGACATTTTGCTCTGGTTTCGACACATTTGATGATCTTTCAGATGTCCACGGCAACATCTGTCAGCCGCTCTTCAGTCTTTACCCTTTGCTTCAGAAAGTTTAGGAAGAGCCTGGGGAGCGTGGCACGTCACGCATGGCCAGGCCTCTGGTACGCCTCTGTTTATTTTTGATGGTCCAGACCTGCATGCTTCAGCAAGGCCTACGGGAAGCTGCTGATCTTTCTCCTGAGATGGCACCGACTTGTTGGCTGTTTTGCAGATCTTAAATGCCACACAGTGACCTAATCTAAAGTTTCAGTGGTAGAGAAAGGAGCAAAATCATACATGAGGGATGTTTTGAAGTGTCTCCACTGGTCTTCACTATTTGTCTTACTAACACGTTTGGCTGTGGTCTCGATGTCCAGAGGGTTATGAAGCATGCTGTGTAGAGAATGTGTGCGCTCCACTGGAAGTATCTCAGTAGACACAGAACGAACATTAGAAAATCTAAACTACCATCAGCTCCCCACATTCCTACGCTCCACGTCTGATCCACACCAAATACCAGGCTGCATTTTTCCTCTCTATCTGGTTTGCCCACAAATAAAATAATAGGCGTTGTGTTTTATGGTTGGGTTTGGAGCAGACAGTGGTTTTCACTGATCTGATTGGCAGCTAGAAGAGATTCTGCCCTCATATTATGCAAACTTTGGAAATACAGGTAGACAGGTGAAGAATAATTGCTAGATTTGTTGGATGATGGTAGTGATTTATATTTTTAATTTCTTTTAATCAAAGTAATAAAGTTAATGTACATGAACTCACTTTCAATTTAATTGTACATTTGCTGAGAATGAGAATTTTCATAATGCACACAGTATTTAAAATCAATTAAATTCACTTGCATCATGTTGAGAGGGATTATTTCTATTAGTGATCAATTCTTATTTCTAATTTAAAATAAATTTTTTTTTTAATCCAAAAAATGTAAGAAAATAATAAAAATGTGCAGAGTCCTATTTGCTTGTTTTATCTGAACAACCGTCCAAAAACCAAAAGATATTCACTGATATCTTCTTGAGAAACTGGAAGTGGCAGCTATCTGGAATATTTGCTTGAAAATTGACAAAAAGTCCATTAACTAATAATTTCTGCACATGGAAAAGGACTAATAATGCTAATATGGTCGACTCCTGCTATGTCATTCATACTCACAGTAAAGTCAGGTCCTTTGTCTCACTCTCAGTTTGATGAGGAGAACACCTTTTTTTTATTTTTATACTTTTGCTGTGTACGTGTATCAGTAAACACTGAATCTTGACATGAGGATTTTTTTGTCCAAGTTCCCCTTAGAGTCTCCTCTTACCACAGGGGTTTTATCATGCCCTCAATTCCAGGGAAAATGATGAGTAAAGCAAGTAGTGACTGGTTAAATAGGATGCACAAAAGAGCCATCGTGAATCTAAGTAGCTCACACTTTCACCCCGTTTATGACCCTCTTACACACACACACACACACACACACACACACACACACACACACACACACACACACACACACACACACACACAGCCCTTTGCTGAGTTTTGTGTATAAGCTGTTTGATGTTGCATCCTTCAATAGAAACTCACACACACTCACACTCACACTCACATTTACCCCCTGCTGAGTGTTACTCCTGCGTCCCTCTGTTGTTCATGTCACAGCCTTTTCACTCGGAGGACCCCCAACCTGTTGTTGGACTGGCTGTGCTCACTGGGACCATCTGTTCCCCTTCACAGTCACACACACATGCATGCATGCTCACATAAAATCAGATACTATACACACACACACACAGACACGGACACACAGGCCAGCTGCCTGCTACATGGTCCCTGCTAGAGGCAGACTGCTACATCTGTCCCTGTCTAACCTCAGCCCTCTGGCCCAGCAGCAATTAGCCCCCATTAGCAGCCCCCTGGGACTGGGCTTCATTAAGGAGACTGTCATGTCCAAAGCAGCATGTAGCAGGCTAACCAGCAGCTCTCACCGCTGACAGGTTGCAGTCCAAAGTAATGGAATGTGACGGAGCGGCCAGAGGAATGTCCTCAAATGAGTAGGAGATGAACTCTGACTGTTGTTCCTGAAACATATCTCCATCTAGTTTGCACAAATTTGTACAAAGCCCCACACAGCCTTTGAATCACATACTGTGAAAAGTGATGGCCCTGTTACACAGACAATACAGTTGCAGTTATTCCTTATTTTTGCCATACTGTTTTGTAGCAAAGGTAGGATTAAATCATTTTATTAAAAACCCCTCTGATAAAAAATCAAGTTTTTAACCTTGTTAACATGTCCATATGGTGTTTTTTTATATAATACAAGACACATCATGACAAAAATAACCAGTCAAAGACATGGCCGCGTATTTCCACCTTGGAACTGCAGTGAACCAATGACGGTCCCACAATAATGGCTTCAGACAGCCAGGCTTTCATTCATCTAACCTAAAGAACCAATCCTGTCAATCCCGGGGGCGGCCAAAATAAACCCAAACCCTGGTCAGTAATGAGAGTTTGCATTAGCCCAGCCACTGACACTGTGTCAGCCACTTCCAGTTGCAAGCTAGCAAACAACTTAAACGAATGAAAGATGCTAACTACGCTAACCGCTCTGATATGATTTCTAGTCACCGATTTTGGTGCACAACAGGCTCCTCGTGTCAGTCTGGGTCTGACTGAGGCTCAAAAGTCCCTTTAATGCTAACCATGATAATCAAAACCTTGTCAGTGCACAAAGCAAGTTTGCATTAGCACAGCCACCAACACTGTGTTAGCCACTGTCTGTTACAAGCTAACAACCAACATAAACAAATAACTACGCTTACCTTACTTGTAGGTCTTCTAGTTGCAGAGTTTGGAGCTCAACTCCTCGAGGCTACATCCACACAATTACGTTTTGGTTTGCGCCTGGCGTCCATACTACTTTTTCGAGGGGCTGAACTTTTGGAGAGCCTTTTGGAAACGCTGCTGGTCCCATTTTAGTTTGAGAAGTCCCGGGTTGCGTTAAGTCTGGATGGGTAGAAATTGAGACTTGTGTAAGATTACAGCTAACACCCGCCGTACTCCCTTATTGGGTCTAATCAGTCATGACTACCAGCGGTGAATGCAACACGGATGACGAATTACAAGCATTACTGACCTTGTTGTCTTTGCTAGCAGCTGTTGTGTAGTTCAATTCTCAATTTTAACGCCACAACCACCTTCCCAGTTCCTCCTTCGTAGTATTTTCTGCAACTAATCAACTGCAGAGTAGACAATATGCTTCCTGTTTACACCGGCAAGCGCATGCCCAGTGTATGTGAATGGTCATGTGATATGCGTTTTCAGGTGTGTCAGATGTACTTCCAGCCCATGGATGTAATATAAGAAATGATAATACATCCATGTTCTAGCCCCGGTTTTAGTTTTTTTTTCACTTTTTATGACGGAAAATCACGTTAAACAAAATTATTAATCATAGCGGATATTTTTACATTGTTTAAACATGTCTGGAGCATATGGTTATTTACGTTAGCATAAACAGCCATGCTAGCAGTTTTGAGGCTACTTAAACAACAATGCTTAAAGCTAAATGCTAACATCCGCATGCTAACATTCTGAGTAATATTGCTAATATGTTGATGTGTACTGCTAAGAAGAAACTGATGGGAATGTCTTGTTGTGGAGGTATCTGGTCATCAAAGTTGAGCGATTGTCAAAGTGATGTTCTGTTTTCTAGTAATGCTACATTTGATTTTATGATATATTGGCTGTGGATACTCATTGTCATCTGTGGCAACATCACATTTCTTCCTTAAAAGGTTGTGTTTTTGTTTTTCAGATCTGGGAGTGTGAAGAATCACTGGATAGAGATTTACTCCTTTGTGGAGCAGTTGGCAGAGAAGTTTATCAGGTACAAGCATGATTAGTCATTCATGAATCATTTGTGTTTTCGGGGGTGGGGGGGTTCTTCTGCTTTTGACAGTGTTAATGTGATCCAACTGTGTGTTTGTAGCCCCATGCTGAGAATGTCCTTCATAGTCTTCTCCACACGAGGAAACATCATCATGAAGCTGACTGAGAACAGGTAACAGCCACACCTGATCAACACCTGATCTGTCACTGTGTCTTTTGTTTGGATCTCTGTGTGCCTGTATCACGCAGGGATATCCTTTCTTGTGTTGTACTCTCTATCTGGGGAAACCAGATTTTTATTTATGCAACTCAAAATTTAATTGCTTACAAATTTCATCCAGCTTTAGGCTGTCTACCAGTACAAAGCAGTGCATTCAGTTTACTTCGGACAGCTTTGGCTGGGAAGTAACACTTGGATACAACTAGAGCCACAAAATTACTTGCCAGCTCAAACTGCTCCCTTCCTCCGTCTTTGTATCTACTGTATTGGGAACATTTCTCTATCTCTTTTCCGGAGAGATGCCTTCTTCCAGTGTATTTTATCAGTCTGTTTGTTTACCCCACAGGGATGCCATTACTGGAGGCTTAACAGCTCTGAGAAGGGTTATCCCTGGAGGAGACACATTTATGAATTTAGGCCTGGAGATGGTAAGGCACGGTTTAAAAACCCAACACGTTGGCAAAACCAGCCCAAATCACACTGGCTTAGTTTTTACTATAAGATTTTATTCTGGAACATATCAATTGAGGATTAATTGAACCTGACAGCTGGAACCAGGGTGAATTAGATGAAGTATGAGGAGTGGCTCAGATCATAAATGACTTGCTACCACTTGAAATTGCTGAGCTTTTCTGGACAAGTGTTAAAGTAAAATTGAGCATGATCCCACACATCCGCATGGTCTGCTTCTCAATTTTTTTAATTCAACCAGGAGCATGTTTTGGTGGTTAAAGATTAAGCAACATTTCCGCTGCTGACATGCAAGCAAGTGGTATATTCATCCAGCCAAGTATAGGAAAGAGCACTTACCAATCTTGAGTCATACAACATACTTGAAATAACACTTTACCGAATCACACTGAGCAAAGTGAGATTTGTGGGCTGCCTTTGTAACGTAAACAACCTGTTTTAATTCATGCTCTGGTCCTTGTATTGTCTGAAACCGTCCTCAGTCTTCTCGTTCACAAGCTTGACCAACACAATCTTTGCAATTGCAGGCCAATACCCAGATACATCAAGAGAAGCATGGTAAGCTCTGTTTAATACGCTCATTACATTAGCCTGCATTTTGCACATTGTTTCATAGAACATGAAAGTTGTCTGTTCTTCAGGTACGGCCAGCGTCATCATCGCTCTGACTGATGGAGAACTGAATGATTGGCAGTTTGTCACAGCTCAGCAAGAGGTAGGATGTGTTAGCAAGTAGAGGGGTTTTTTTGTGGGGAGGGGGTGGACAAAATATTGTGAACACTTGATGAAAAAGGAGAACTTGCTTTTGTGAGTTCAAAATATCACGTAACCACAGTGAATACAAGAAGTGAAGCTCAACTAAATCCTGTGAATACTGTAGTTCCTGTTGATATTTATAGTGCACATTGTTAAATCTTTTTCAAAGCAGCCAATGCTGTGAATTTAACCACCTTTGTGTGGTTTGAGAAAACCTGATTTGTTCTTTGGGAGATATGTTTGGCTCCATAAGGCTACCAGAGTGTCTTTATGCTCACTGCATCTTGGTTTAATTGTTCTCTTCTTGTAGGCGCAGAGGGCCAGGTCCATGGGAGCCATTGTTTACTGTGTAGGGGTCAAAGAATTCAACCAGACCCAGGTAGGATCCACAGGAGGATATTGAAGATGTTGCCAATACCTAAAAAAGCAAATGCATTATTTTCTTTCTGTGTCTGTGTGTTTTTCTAGCTCGCAACTATTGCAGACACTGTGGAACATGTGTTTCCTGTGTGGGGAGGCTTCCAAGCCCTCAGGGGAATCATTGACTCGGTATGACACATACATACCACATGTATAGTCATAGAAACAATCACCGACACAGAGAGAGCCACAAAACCATATTATGTTATTGAATTATCTTCTGACTGTGTTTTTTTTTTTTCTTCTTCTTCTTTCTGATCCCACAGATCATCAAGAAGTCCTGTATTGAGATTCTAGCAGCAGAGCCATCCAGTGTGTGTGCAGGAGGTAAGAGGTGGGAGGAGCAAGGGTTTCCCCTCCTTGTTGAGACACCGGGCAGCCACGGTGTGCGATTGTGTCAGATGACAGTCATCTAAAGCCTCTGGAGTAGAACATGAGGTTGAGTAATCGCATGGACGCTTATGACCGCAGAGTGACAGAGAGCGTATTGTCATTCACGGCCGGGGGAAAATTAGCATAGCCGCTTCAGCACAGCGTGTGTGCAAAAAAAAAAAAAGGAAGGGGGGGCGGATGTTGGTCAGAGGAATTAGCCATGAATCTTTAAGCATGGCTGCTTCTCTGGCCTAGTTTGCCACATCGTATATGCTAAATAGTTATTTGGACTGTTTTAACCTCACCTCCTCTCCCCACGTCCAGCTCCTCTGCTTCTGGACGGCAGCTTGAGGAAGTAAGAGGCAGAATAACAGCTAAAAAGGATGGTGAGGGAGAGCCGTAATGTGTAAGCCAGCAGGATGGATGAGCTTTGACATGACCTTATTAGGGCTCACTTAAGAGAGTGCATTTGGAGCCGTCCTACCAGGACGGCCCATGTAGATTAACATCCATTATGGGATATGATATGAGGAGAGGAGAGGAGAGGAGCAGCAATGAGGAAGGGATAATAAAGAATCACAGTTGTGCCCATGTGATAATTACAGTCTCTGGGCTCTTGCCAGAGCCTGAGTGTGTGTCACTCGACATGTGGACAAATATCCTCCAGCCTAATTAATTATTCGATTGATGAGCAGTCTAATGGTCAGTGAACTAAGAAACCAAGGACCCACTTTAACCAAGGCCTGATTCTGGCCTAATTAATGAAGGACAAAGATGGTAATGTGCTTTACTTGCTTTTGTTGGATCATGTGTGTCTGAATAATATACAGCTCTTATCTTAATAATCCATATATCTTGTACTTATGAATGCTTGTAATTGTTCTGTGATGAAATAAGATGCACTTCTGTTCCTTACTTAAAGCTTATTCTTGCAGTGTAATGGAAAATAATGTGATTGTGGAGCACAAACACACATTTAGCAAGTGTGTGCTTTTATTTTGAACTGCAGGACTGTGAACAAGATTCCTCAGGGGTTTGAATGTAACCATCTACCCACATCTCTTTACTCATACATGCATACACTCTGACATATTGCATAGGTATTGTGACAGTCTCTCTCTCTGTCTTCATCTCTGCCTGCGTGTAGTCACATAACGTACATGCTCTATAGCAACACAGACGTTTAGATGTTCTTTAGTGAGCACGCGCACATTTACACACACACACACACACACACACACACACACACACACACACATCTTCAAGCACATATACACACGTCCCTCACACTGATGTGAAGTGACCAGACCGAGCTGCCTGCAAACAGGCCATCAGACTGGACAGTGAACGTTGGGCTGCACTATCAGACATGACAGCACTGATTTACCTCACACACACACACACACACACACACACACACACACACACACACACACACAGTTGGGCCTTAGATCTAACATGACAGCAGAGATTGCTGCTTTCATTAACGTCTGACCCTTTCCTCCCCGTTGTCCCTTCCTCCCTGTCCCCTCCCTGCCCTTCACTGTCCCGTCGCACTAACGTGATTGAAGAGCCGCTGTTCGGACAAGCCGTACCCCATTTTCTTTTCACACACACGCACACACAGGACACACATTCACATGCATGTACATGTGTATATAGTCACACACAGACGGACAATCATACAAATGAAATCCTTGTCAAACATTCAGGTGTGGATATAAATGGACATGTGGCCACAGAGGCAGGCAGAGAGCAGAGGGGAGAGGGCAGCAGCATATGTGTTGTACATGTCAGCAGGGCACCACCAGTCCCTGCCCACCATGTGTCTGACAGCACTGACCTTTTAGCCCATCAAGCCTCAGTGTGTGTAGTGTGTCAGGGTGTGTTTAGAAGATGCTCACATTGCGACGTTTAGCTAAAAGCCATCACTGATTTATTAAGATTTAAAAGATCTGTGGAAATCATCCAAGTGTAGAATTTGGTATTTGAAAATACATTGTTCTTTGGTTTGGAAATATGATAGACGATTCACATTTAATTTTTGAATTAATAAGATCCTGTTCCGATAAATGTTGAACTTTTACATCTTTTAGTAAAAGTAAGTAATATGCAATGCAATACACTACTTAATTAATGAATAATAAGGCAAAGCCAGTAACCATTTTTTTATTTTCTCACTTTTACAAGAATTGGATAATAACATCTCTTATAATTAGAGCAATATTTGCCATGTGCAGGACACTAAGTTGTGTATTTTTATGTGTGCACATGCGCCCTATCACAGTGCAGCTCATGCTATTTGATGGTAACACTGTGTGAAAGGGGGGTGATTGCTAAAGCAGACAAAGCACTGAGCATTAAGAATAATTAGTGTTAAGTCCTCTCATTAAGTTGCTAGTTGTTGTGGCTGTAAACTAGATGAGTCGGTTTGCTAGAAAATTGATAAAGCCCAAGTTATTTGATATTGTATTTATATTATATAGTTGTAATTTTTGGTTTGATTGTGGTGCTTGTGTTTTACAGTAAAATTAGGGCAGGGGTGGTGGTTAGATGATCAGGCTGTCTGTAATGAGATGTGTGGGTGATCGGGTGTGTGTGTGTGTGTGTGTGTGTGTGAGTGTGTGTGTGTGTGTGTGTGTGTGTGTATATACATATAGAATTGCTGACAAAATGACAAGAGCGGTACTGACAAGTTGCAAGTCATTGAACATGTGTAAATAAGCAGGAACACACACAATGTGTTTAGTGAACTGAGGTGCAATGTGTTTAGTAAAATGTATTATCCAATATCTGTTTCATATACTGTATATCAAATATACGTCTGATCCCTGTTTTTTTGAGAGCTCAATTTCAATTTCCGTCTGTCTTGCACATCACCGGTTTTCATTTTGGATCTTCTCCAACGGCAAATCTGCACTGTTAAACATTTTTGCAGCATCTGTAAACATGTGGAGATGTGCAGACATCTGTAAAGTGATATTTTTTTTCCTCCACTCAACTCTGTCTCTGTTTTGTGTATCTGTATTTATGGCTTTTCATAACAGCTTGTCTGACCTTTAAGGAAACACTGCCACATATACACTCACACCCCGTGATGTTTTTATCCAGTGATCTTCACGCTGGAGCTTTAAATGTTAAAGGTGTGGCAAATGTTCACTTCTATTAGCCAAGATAATGCTAGAGGAGACCTCAGTGCTCAGCCAGAGACCATGAATACACACACACATATATGTTCAAACACATGCCTGCACACATTCATGCATGCACACACTGAGGACATGCAGACGCTTACACATTCCTCGGAAAAACACAAAGCCAGTGCGCACATGTTACATATGTATCCTCACATACACTTCTGCATACACACACACACACACACACACGTGCTAATGCCATGGTGCCATAGGTAAGGTCAGACCTACTTTGACAGTGCTACGCGGTTGTCAGCCCTACAGGCATGTTTTTAAGCAAGTGTTTTTTTCCCACTCTCTAACATATGCTGGGTAGCAGCCACATAGACACTCCAGCATATGCTGGCAAGCCTCTGTCAGTGCGCTTTAACAATGCCCAGGGGAAACTAAAGGTCAAAGACACACACACTCACTCACACACACATACGCACACACCTCCTGGCTACAGCACAGTCTAAGATGTTTGTGAATAGCAACACTTTTAAGCATTAGCACCACTGGAGCATATTATGGCCTTTCCACACATACACGCACAAGCACACAGATATAAACAAGCAGTAATGAAGCATGAACAAGTTTCTACTGCTTAAGTTGAGCCGCTTCAGAGAAAGGGAATGGATATCAGAGCTCACCATAATGGCACACTAGAAATCTTTTTCTCGTTCAAATCAAAACTGGAGACCAATTTTTATCTTTTTACAGCTCTCACACGCATGGCTGAAAATATGTGTCTTATCATTGTTGTGCATATTGCTCATCATTTCTGATTACTCTTGTTGTTTTCGCCTCAGAGAGTTTCCAGGTGGTGGTGAGAGGCAATGGTTTTCTCCATGCCAGAAACATCGATCAAGTCCTCTGCAGCTTCAAACTGAACGACACACACACTTTGGGTAAGTTCTATACAAAGTGCTGAAACCATACGGGACACAGGTTAGCAGGAATATAGGAATCATTTATGCTAAAAGGTAAAAAAGTGATCATCAGAAGAGAGCACTGTATTTGTTTGTATGCTTCTTATTACAGAAAATTTGCTGTAATACATTAATACATACACTTTACTGGATCATGAGATTGTGGTTTGGCTTATGCATCTAAGAAGAATATGTGCGCTGTGTCTACCCTGCAGATGTTTCAATTTCTACTTCATAAAGTGTGATTTAGTTTTTTTCCCTGACTCTGCAGATGAGAGACCAGCTGGAATAGAGGATACCTTCCTGCTCTGTCCTGCTCCTGTCATAGAGGAGGTTGGGAGGTAAGCAGGATATCTCTTCTGGCTCTCACCTCCTTTTCACCCCTCCACCATTTCTTAGCCGTTACCACAGTTACCAAACTCTCCCTGTACAGCTGTAACACTCTGAGCTAGATACTTGCCAGCTGTACGCCAAGTTTGGTGTGGACACAGAAGACTGCTGTCCTTGAACAAATTAGGGCCAAAGTCATTGAGTGTCTGTGATCAATCAATGTTTGTCACAGCTAACGAAGCCAGACACCAATCACAAGGGGACAACAGGAGTAGAGCCCAGGAACACGTCTTAATGAGAGCCTGCTGGAGAGGACCTTCACAACCGTGTGTGTTTGTGTGTTGTGTTGTGTGCGTGATGTATCCCAATCTCAGTCTGACACTTTGGGAGAGAGGAAGTGTGAGTGGAGTCGGCCGGGCAGTGTAAAGTTTCCTCTGAGGGCTCCCAGCTTTGCTCCTGAGGATTTCAGAGCAGAAGTTTCTTGCGGGGCAGACAGAGCGATGCTGTGGGCTGAGCTCGGAGAGGACCGAGGCCCGGCAGCCTTCCCGTCCCCGCCGCCTGGAGTCCTGAGCATAATTATACACTCCGACCTGCGGCCTCAGACACCTCCCAGTCATCATCTGTCTTGTTGCTGTCACTCAGATTTCTAGCGTGATTTGAGCTTGTCTTGTCGGCCAGTGAAAAGCACTGCTCAGAGGTGGGCAAAAGGAATTTTGTTTTTATACCGTGGCTACAAGAGGATTTAAGAGTCTGTCACAGCACAGTATATTTTATTCTTGTCTTTTGACAAAAGTAGCACATAATTGATACATAATTGTTTAGGGTTTGACATAATGACAGAAGAAGCCAAATCAATACATCAAGTATCCGGTCCTAAGTATGTCTTTGTGTCTGATAGTTGTCGCCAGTGTGGCTTGGTGGCGGGTTTGGGCTGCTCCTCCTGAGAGCAGAGCAGAACAGGGAGCATCATTACACATAGCAATGGTGCCTGAAGGAGACATCCCTCCATGTAACAGAAGCCCATTAGAGCAGAGTCAGCACTGCCTAACTCCCTGAGTGCTACGAAAGAGGAAGTCAGCTGTGAATGGCTGAAGGGCCCAGAGAGGAGGCCAGCAGCTGGCTGATGAGTTTTGGGCTGTGGAGCAATGACGTGCAGATAAATGTGGACACATGTAGTGAAGCGAGAGTGTCTCCGTGCAGGCTGGACAGGTGTGGTGCAAAGTTATGCTTCGCGTATGGTTGTGTGCCAAATTGGTGCTATTTTTAGTCCTGTCAGCAAAATCTCCCTCAACAGCCAAGCCTACGCAGATTATATATTTGACTCTACTTACAACTATGTTTATATTTATACATATGCACCTGTGTTTGCTTTAAGTCACTAATCAAGTAAAAAACATTTCAAGAAGACTAGAAAAACAACAGCATAGTAAATAAGACACACTATCAAAAGAACCTAACACAGATAACAGGCACCTTTACAAAAAAAAAAAAACTCTCACCACCATGTCCACGTGCTTGTTTTTCTGGAGCTTTCAATCCCATCTCATGGCCTTCCTCGTGCACAGAGTTGCTCAAAATTAAACACCAAGTAAGTGGACCTTGTGTTGAGAAATTGTTCAAACTGCTGTTTTCAGGGTCAAGAATGAAGCTTGAGGCTCCTATTATCACAGCATCAGTCTGAGACACTTGCATATTAAATAATGCAGAAAGAAAAACACCACTGGTAAAATAAATTACAAGTTATTCACATTTTATTCACAGACGTACGATGAACCATGAAGCTAGAAAGAAAACTGAACCCACCCACACATAAGGAAGCACACAGATAATACCAGTAGTATAAAGATCGCTTCTTAATAGACATTCGATTTTTGACTATTTTCTGCAATTTTATTGATCAAACTTCATCAATAATGACAATAGTAATCATTAGCTGCAGCCCTTAAAATCAGCCTTTACATGTCAGATCACATTATAGGTGAAATGCTTCCTGTTTTGGGGTTGTAAAGTCTATACAGGAGTTCTCAGGGTCTCCAGCTCCCAGCGTCACCTCTTCACCCAAACCCCAAAGACCCGCAATCACCTCCTGTTCCACCCGAGCCTTGTCGCATATAATGAAGTCATTGACGCTGCTGTCACACAAATCCATGTTGACTGGGAACCTTCCGGATGAAGCCCACCCCCCCCCCGCACACACCCACACACACACACACACAGGGCAAAGACATATATAGTGGGCAGATTGATGATTGATAGGGGCTGAGATCACTCTGTCAGAGAGGAGCTGATAGCACCGTGTCCCCTGCCTGCCTGAGAGGAGGGCTGACCATATTGGGGAGAGAGAATGGGGGCAAAAAAGGGAGGGAAGAAATGGTTGAAAAGATGAGTGGCACCTGCACCGCCAATTTCCTACTCTGAAGTCAGTGTCAGCATGAGTTATGAGACGAGCTCCAGTGGTATGGAGAAGATTCAGGAGGGGGTGAGGAGGCGAAAACAGAAGGGAGGTTTCAGAAGGGAGGGACAGCGCTGAGGGGATGTAGAACAGGAAATGCCCTCCTCCTACCATCCCCCACTCGCTGTTTCCTCCACACCCCCACACCACCCTGCAGTGACCTCCCCTTTGTCACCCCCCCCCTCCTCAAATCTAAACCTAGAGCTCAATGGCACCCTTGTCTCTGCCCCCCCACCCCCCACTCCAAAACAGCACAAGAAACCTTTCTCCATTCTGTTCCAAGACCTATAACTACAATCCAGCTGTCTGCTGTTTGTACCTTCGCCCATGTCTTGTTTTTGTTCAGAGCTTTATGAATAAGCTGTTGACTAAATATTCAGCTGCCCTTTTCGCTACCTCTCAGTCCTGGGACTTGCAGCTCTGTCCTGTCGTCTTCCCAACCAAAACATTTTCCCTCATTTCTTGTCCTTGCAAGAGAGCCTATCCTGCAGATATCAGCGCCGAATACCGGAGATGAACAAGTCATTTAGCTGTTTGTGGTTTCCACATTAGAGGTCTGGGTCTGATCCAAACAGAAGAGATTCCTTCTATGGGTGGAGAACTCCCCGACCTCTGTAAAGACTTTGGCTTTGTGTCTATGTCAGCATGTTTGTGTGCTTATAAGGAAGCAAGTATGGACAGAATAGGTGGAGGAATGTGTTTGACACCTCGGGCAAGCTTCTACAGTAGCTGGAAAAAGATCACGAATGTGGTGAACCCAAGCAGATGTACAATCGAGTGTGTGGTGTGTGTGTGTGTGTGTGTGTGTGTGTGTGTGTGTGTGTGTGTGTGTGTGTGTGTGTGTGTGTGTGTGTGTGTGTGCGCACGCATTTTTGTGTCGGAGGAACAGAACGAGTTATGAGTTTGTGTTTTGCAGGGTGATCTACCTGCAGGTGAGCATGAACGAGGGCCTCTCCTACATCACCAGCTCCGTTCACATCACGACTACTGAATGTGTGAGTACATGCTGCGTATATAGTCTGCACTATCACGACACACACATGATGATGTTTCCCGCTTGGCATGCTGCCTTATTTGAATAAACTTTTCTTTCAAGCTCCTCATTTTTTCTTGGTTCTCCAGTCCTCTTCTTCTTCTCTCCTGCCTCTCTGAGGTCTCCTCTGTTGTGTCTGTCATCAGAGGAGGCTGTGAGTACTTCCGCTTGACATTTTCACCTTTTTCTCATCTGCCGTCTTTAAATTCAAGTTCCATCTTAATCCTGTCATTCTGTGTTTGTGTGCAGTTCGACGGCACCATCGTGCTAATATCGTTGCTGGTGGTGTTCCTGCTGCTGGCTCTGCTGCTGTTCTGGTGGTTCTGGCCTCTCTGCTGCACTGTGGTAAGTCTGCACTTCAGACATTTTAAATTGTTTACACATTTGAGATGAGGGCGATGAATCAGAGGTCTGGGTCCAGGCTACACTGAAGTATTTCAGCAGTATATCATGATTCAGATTTTTTTTCTCAATCTTCAGGTAATCAAAGAACCTCCACCACCTCCACCTCCAGAACCAGTAAGTAACCTACCTACGTGGACTTTTTTGTTACTGTTCATTCTAACCTGAGATCCATACAAGAATAAAGGGACTGAGGCAGGATGACAGATTTTTTTTACTGTTAATAAAGTTGTATTAGTGGTATGTTTGGAAGAATATGAGCTGTATCATAGTTGACGTCTCACTCACAGGACTCGGATGATGATGACGGGATGCCAAAGAAGAGGTGGCCCACGGTGGATGCATCTTACTATGGAGGAAGAGGAGTGGGTGGCATCAAACGCATGGAGGTACCCCCCTACACATACACACACACACACACACACACACACACACACAACACACACACACATTCAGCTTTCAACATTTGCAGCACTTGAATTTATGTTTTAGTTGTGTTTTTTCTCACTTTATCTTTCCTAGGTGCGATGGGGGGAGAAGGGGTCCACTGAGGAAGGCGCTAAGCTGGACAAACCTAAAAATGCAGTTGTAAAGATGCCGGATCAGGAATTCGAACCTTATGAGCCCAAACCTCGAAAACCGCCCCGCCGCCCCCCACAGCAGAGGAGGTGGTACACACCCATTAAGGTCAGTCTTTTATGTCACTTCCTTTAGAAGTTAAATGCATATTTAAGGTTGTGTTTTTATTCTTCTTACTTGAAAATCCCAATTTTTTTTTATTGTCTTGTTTTCTTTCTGGGTCGTTCAGGGGAAGCTCGACGCTCTGTTGGCTCTGTTCAGGAGAGGTTACGACCAGGTGTCTCTGATGCGACCACAGCCTGGAGATGAGGTGAGCCTGCCTCTCAACTACAGTCACATTTTTATCTTGACCTAAATCATGACTATAAAATCTGATGTACCAGAAACAGGCATGATGACTGATAGAAAACTATAATTTAGTAATTATGTGTAATTTGGGGGTGGGGTGGGGGGGTGGCTTTGTGGCTAACAACCACTTTAAGTAGCATGGTACAGAAGGTTTTGGAAAGTGTTTCTTGTCCCTGTTGTGAACAATTGGGCATCTGCATCCTTCTCTCTGTCTTTCACACTGCATACAGACAACACGTGTCAGTGTGCAGCATGTACAGCATAATCTTCAACACAGCGGCACAGTACTGATTTTCTACACACACACACACACACACACACACACACACACACACACACACACACACACACACACTGAGTCAATGAGCTACTGATACCACACTCTTCGTCAAAGCTGTCATTGTTCACACACAAGGAGTACTGTATCCTCTGTTCTCTTCCCTGTGACTCCTAGGAAATGACTGGGTTTCTATCAAGTTTCCAAATGGCATGTTACACAGTCACTTTCTACTTTCAAGTGATAATTATAGTAAAAGCTTTACTGATGTCCCTCACTTGTAAGTCACTTCGGATAAAAGCGTCTGAGCCAAATAAGTAAAATGTAAATGTAAAAAAAACAAACTGCTACATGCTTGGTTTCCTGTGAAAGTTTTATGTACCGTCCACCACTGCTGCTCCCGAAGAGTCCTAAATCATGACATCACTGTGTGATGTGTAACCTTGACCCTGTGTTTGACATCCCATAACCCCACAGACATGTTTTCATCATCATACTGGTCGTCATGGTGAAACATCTGGTCTGTTGTAAATGGTTTCATTGTCGCTTTTCATAGCCGAGGCCATATCGCTGTAAAATTTATTGATTTGTTCTTTGAATGGTATGATTCATCATCAGTATGAGTGTGTGTGCCTACTGTATCTGCAGTCTATAAAAGTGGTCATCAATGGTTTTATCCCGTCTTTCCATCTTGGACTTATTTTTAATTTTTTCTCTAATTCTAAGCGGAACAATTCATCCCTGTCAGGACAGAAGTTTCTAGAGTCTTTGTCAGACACAGAGCCGCTCAACAATGACCCCCGCATCTCTTTACGCACCATTAACTGAGGAAAATAAAACGCCGCTTCACACATGGAAAGAAATGAGGGGAAAAAAACCCCACTTTTGTTGCGAGGGAGATAGTTGTTCAGAGCTGGTGCTAATAGCCATAACAGACATGAAAGGCGACATTGATTTCTCATCGTTGACAAAAGCCTGGCACAGATCTACATTCTCAAAAGCAAGAAAGTGCAGCTGGATGTCAAACAGCACAGCCGGATTACAAAAAGCTCAACAAGGTGGCAAAAAGCACAGCGATATCTAGCAAGGATCAGACTTCTCAACGCGGGTTGTTAACCAGCAGCTCAGGAGGAGCTCGTCCTGCTTTCTCCCCGCATTACTCCCACTTCACTGCCTCTGCAAACGGTCATCAGCGGGCTGCCAGTTTCTGCCACGCTCCCTGTTTGCATTTCACCTCTCCTCTCTGCTGTGTGTGCGTGCGTGCGTGCATGCGTGCGTTTGTGTGCCACTGTAACGTGTGTGTCAGCTCTGCCGAGTGAGCGTCACACAAACAGATGGGGAGTTGAAAGGCCACGAGCAATATTGTGACAGAAGAGATTCCCTTCTTTTGTCCCCAGAGCTGATGGCACTGATGGCCCCGTCACACAGTACAGACCAGACCAGAGGGCGGCCGCTATCCCTCCGTCCTCACACACAGACGCCACAAATGAGCACAGCAGCACCTCCCCATCTTCACCTTCCTCTCTCTCTCTAACCGCAATCAGTTCACTTAAAGGATCAGTTCACCCAGATTACAGAAAGAAAACCATATATATATCATACCACAATACAGTGGAGGTCCACTTACTCACTTGTTCTGGTGCTTTTGACCGTATCCCACAGTCTTCATTAGCATACAAGTTTGCTCCAGTTACAATGGAACTGAGATTTTAACTGAAAAGTTACATTTAAAAAAAAAGTATTGTATATCAACTGTCGCAAAGCGAGTTAGCAGATGAGCTCAGAAGATGGAATAGATTGCTAAAAATAATGAATAATCACCTAGTGTCTACCACCTTAAATAAACACATTTGGAACACAATGATCCAGCGCAGCAGAACCACTGATACTGGAAAATGTCACTGTTGAGATACTGTCATTTGCAAATGCATTGAGCACCACAAATAGAACTGTGTTTACCTCCATTGTATTTGGTAAAGAGAAAGAAATCTCAGAAACTGATATCTCGAAAGATAAGTAGATGAGAGCTAAACGATCTCGAATGATCTACACGTGAAAAATGTTTTGTTTTGGTTTTTTTTTATAATTTGGACTCTCTCCATTTCAAATCTGTTCCCCTGGCATTATCTAAGTATTCAGTGAATCACCATATATGTAGTCTAGAAAAACCGTGTTAACTCTTGTAAGAACACATGGAGCGTTTCCCGTGTGTGAGTGGATCGCCGTAATGTCATGCGAGGTGACAGGCAGAGCTGTCAGGTCAAATGTGCGTCTCCACTCTCTCGTCTTTTCTCCCCTTTTCTTTACTATAAATGGTGACAAATGTGTGCGCGCATCAGTTCCCTGTAAACGGCCACAAACTATCTGCTTTGTGTGTGTGTGTGTGTGTGCACGCGTTTGTGATGGAAGGGCAAAGTCTTGGGGCTCAGACAGAGAAACGGAGGCTAGACAGAAGAGTGGTGTCAAGGGCGATGCTGGAGGTGTTTAAGGGGTTTGTTTTTCTCCTTAAAAGGAGTTGAGGGTTTGAAGTAAACAATTGCCGAGAGCTGGAAGTAAAACAGTGGCAGACATTATAGCCAAAGGCGGCTCACGGGGAGACTGACCATCACAAGTGACACATTACTGACCTCTCACACAGCTCATCTGCGTACTTAAAAGTGGAAAGATCTCCTGTTTTCCCCCTTTCTCTGCTGCTCTTCTCAACACCAGGCTTCTGTTTTGTTTTTGTTTTTGTTTTGTTTTTTGCTGCTCTCTCGCATCCAGCCCCCTAACCCCTCTCTCCCTCTCTCTCTCCCTCTCTCTCTCCCTCTTTTTCTGTTATTCATGAGGCTGAGGTTTCATTCAGGCCATATGCTCTGGTGGAAGCATACTTAGTCACACACACACACACACACACACACACACACACACACACACACACAAACACAAACACACTCATATTCATGAGCTTGTGTTCTCATTGTGTCCATATGCTCGATCTGGTGTTGCGCTGCTGCTCTGCTGCTCACAAACTGGCCTTTTCACCACGACCCGGCGACAAGACCAAAGCAGTCGCCCCCCCTCCCCAACTTGGCTTCCCCCAATCAATTACGCACCCCTCATATACAAACACACAATGGCCCCCTAAGTCACAAAGCTACTGCTGCTGGGTTCCTCTTAATGGCCCCTGTGTGACTTTAGGGCCTCTCTGTTTAATAAGGTGTTATAATCAGACCACCAAGGGTCTGTGACACAGAGACCTACTCTCCATCCTTCACAGGCTGACTGAGCAAGACAAGAGTTTGTGTGTGTGTGTGTGTGTGTGTTGTGTGCAGAAGGATGCTATGCAGGGAACAGAGAGGAAAACCATCAATGAGAACAATAAGAGAAGCGTCCCATTCTCTGCGACTTGTAAATTATGTTAAATGCTGAGGGGCCTCTGTTAACTATTGTGGGTATGTTGAAATCACCCCTTTACATTCCAACAAGTCAAGCACATAAGAGACATAAACCACTTTCTGTTCTGCATCAAGGGAGAGTGAGTCGCAGCAGAGCCTCCTACAGAAGAGGAGGGGAAGTGGGGAAAGCTTCAGACTGCAAGAGCGTGTGTGTGTGTGTGTGCGCCTGTCTTTGCTAGCATCACAGCTATTGTAGTGCAGGTGTGGACAGAAGCAGCTCTGTGTGCCTCAGACACACATGCCTCTGTCAGTAGAGTTGGGCAAAGCCTCACACAGACCACTCTGGCTGGTGGATCTTAGAAGCTCATTGATTTTTTTTTTTTTTTTTTTTGCACAAAGATGCACTGCATGTTAATCTGTATTTCTGCATTGAAATGATGATGTGTAGCTGTGGTCTGACCTTGTGTGTCTTCCAGGGTCGCTGTATTCGTTTCCAACGGGTCAAAGACGGGGAGTCCAGCCCAAACAACCGGGCCCCTCCTCACACACATCACTCTCCCTCGCCTCCTCCTCCTCCTTCTCCCCCTTCTCCTCCGCCTGCCGAACAGCGACCTCTGGTCTCCAACTCTGTGCCTCGTACAAAGCCGCCATCGAGAGGGCCCCGCACCACGCCGCCCTCCCGCGCACCCCCTTCCGCGGTCCAGCCCCCTCCGGGTCCACCTCCAAATCGTGCACCCCCGGGGCCTCCGGGACCTCCGCCATCTAGACCCCCACCCAGGCTGTGATGATGAAGAGTTGGCCTCCAATAAACAACTGATACATGAACTCATTCCATAAAAAAACAAAAAAACACATCCTCCTTTCACCCCACAGACTCAGACAGCAGAGAGCCATAAACTCTTATAAGCCAGGAGCTCTTATTGAAGCTCTGTGCTTTGTTGCTGGACAGCAAAAAATATTTATCTGATATCAAAATCAGCTACTGAGTTTCATCGATAACATTTTTTTTTTATTAAAAAACACAAACATTATAGGAAAAACAAGCATGTAGTTACTTGATTAAGCCTGTATGTACAGTATTAGAGGTCATGTTGACTTGAGTGGTAAGAGTAAGTGCAATCCTTGACTGGAAATTCAGCAGAGAGGATTTACGTGTTGTTGAAAGTCAGCTTGTTTGTGTATGAGTGGTGATGATAGATAGACCTGTTTGCTTTGGTTTCTCAGAGAATATTAATGTCGAGCAAGGATGTGGTGATGAATACAGCATGTGGTGAAAGATGATAGCAATGTTGGTGATGCTGGCTTTGGTTTTTAAATGTACACTATCTTAAATCACACTGATGCATCATTTTATCTTTTTTGACCAAAGAAACTTTTTTTTTTTCTACATTATAGTTAAAATTTAGTGTAAAGGTTCAGTGACCTTATTGCAACTGCAGGGCAGTTTCTTCATATTTTATTTATTGTAATACAGGCCCTGTCTGCATCTGTTTTCTATTTAGTATCAGGTGGGTTTTTGGGTCTTTGAGGAATAGGGAATATCCAGGTGGATATAAGGAAGCGTCCTGGGACAGCATGTGATGTGTTTGTGGTCTTGTTGACACTTTTACGTGGAAGATTGCATTGAGAATTAGTACCTTCAGGGTTCTCCTGTATTCTGCATTTACTGACTGAAATGATCATTTGCATTATTTCTTTATTAACAACCTTTTGTGACTGTCTTCAATAAAAAATGTTTTTTATGTGCTACCTGGCAGTTATTTCTTTCATACTTATTAAAAAGTGTATTTCAGTTGGACTTTTTTGCACAGTCATTATGAATCAGCTTGCAGACATATTGGGGTCATTGCAACAGAGACCTTATGGCATATTTATTAGTTAACTGGATATATTGCAGGATGCAACATTTGGTGTTCCTCTTTAAGGAGACGTTCTTTAATTAAAGTAATTACACTTCTGTTGCTGTCAGGACTCTACTAATCTATCTGTGACATTTATAGAGGTAGCCTGCAAAATGAATATTAGTCATATTTCTGGAACACATTACTGCTCTGATATAAATCTTTTTGTCACTTGTTTTCCATTTAAACGACCAGTGCACTTGCAGTAATTTCTAAAAACGTGTTTTCACTTTGTCACTATTTGTGTGGAGTAAACAAAAGTAAAGTGAATTCATTTAAAATAAAGTCTATAGCACAATTGAGTGTGCAAAGAGTGAAGGGGTCTGAATACTTTTAAGAGCGACTGTATGCACATGTACAGTATAACCTGATGATGTCAGGTCTGAGAATGTCCTGAATCCGTCCTGGAGGTCTACCCCGCCCTCCTCAGGGACACCGACAGACACAGTGAGCTCAGACACAAAAGAGTGTGATCAGGAGGTCAGTCTGACACTTCATGACTCATTTTACTGCAATCCATCTGGGGAAATGAATCACACAAGGCTTATTGTATGTTTGGTCAGTCTGTACCACAACAACAACCAACAGCTTCTCTCTCAATGTCTGGAAGGAGCTGCACCATGAAAATCTCCCACAGCAGCTGGAGATAACTGTGGGTTGCTGACATGGAAAAGTGGAAAATTTGGATTTTATTTACTATTCAATCCAAAATCAGCTTTAACGATGTAGTTAAATCAAATTAAAAGCATTCATGAATGCTGCTATTCAGCATTAACAATTCAGTCTGCAGCGCCATCAAGAGACCAAATAATGCAATAACAGGCTCATATTACTCCTCCCTTGAGTCCGTCTACATATTCCAACACATACATTTTTTTTTTTTATGTTATCAGAAGGTGAGAGTTTCATCTGAGGCAAACACTAAGGATTACACTTGAGTGGTTTATTTGACAGACGAATGATTTTCCATTTGATTAGTCAATTTCCATCAAGGCAGGAACAACGCATTCAATGTTTATTGTCTCAAACACGCACTTGCACTCTCGCACACACACACACGCGCACACACACGCGCACACACACGCGCACGCGCACACACACACGCACACACACACACACACACACACACACACGCACACACACACACACACAACACACACACACACACACACACACACACACACAGACACAGACACACACACACACAGTCATACACACTTACTGACTGTGGTGAAAGCTGTATGATGTCAACTGGAGCATTTCTTGAGCTCTGATAACAGTTTAAAAACAAACCGGTTTTACCTTCAGTGACAGTCTGTCAGAAACACACACAGACATACACACACATCCAAGGTGTATGTCCATATTTTAGTAAGTGTTTATACGCACGCCATCACACACACACACAACAGATTTAAAGTCCATTGAATTACACAAGGTATGCGCCTCAGGCCTTCCTCTTTTTCTTCTGCATTTTCTTTCCGGACAGCGCCCCCTTCTGGGCTCCTCTCACCATGCCCTTGAACTGGCCCTGTAGCTTGGCACGCTTCCTGTGAACACAGAAAATAAAACAAGTGAGCGTCTGACATTTTTATATAAATGTATTCCTCTGTCAGAGACGTTTATGGAATTCCACATCGACTTGCTGCTCATACCTGCGATTGAGCTGGGCCTTCTTTAGAGGGATGTACGCGTAAGGATCGAGTTTTCCTTGTTTCTTCACATCTCCTTTTCCTTTCTGGAAGACGCAAGATGAACGAACAGACGCTCAGAATTAAGAGTTTCTAACCAGCAGCTCCTGCATTGTGTGTTTCTGTTAGACGCCGTCAGACTCACCTTTGACTTGTAATCCGCTCCGATGTCTTTGCTACCTCCAACAGGTCTGTGGATACCTGAGCCTCCGGCTGAGTGAGGGGGGAAAAAAAAAAAACCCAATGAATATCCTTAGTCTGAATCCCAATTCCTCATGGACCAACATGTCATCAGCAAGACGTTTTGCTTTCTGGTAAAACTTTACCTGAAGAACCTGGTGCTAATCATACCTTTATATTTCAACTGGGGCTCAATGTCCATGTCATCATCAAAGTTGTCGTCTCTGAACTTCCTCTTCTGAGACTTTTTCTGAGGGTGATTAAAAAACAAAGATGATAAATGAATAAAATAATTACGACAACAATAACAATAATAATAATAATATGTAAATAAATAAAATGTCTCTACAACAAGAATACTCCATAACTCCAGTGTCACATATGTAAGTACTCACACTCTTGACTCCAGCCTCTTCTAGAATATCTTTCATCTCTCCCTCATCTGTGGGAACAGTAACAGGTTCACTGTCACAAGCTGTTCAGACATAAAGCAATGTACAGGACCGTCGTGGATTCCCCTTACCTTTGTCTTTTACATCCTCCTCTTCGTCTTCTTTAATGATCAGCCGTCCGTCTGAGGTCACTTTAAAGCCGTGCTCGACCTTAGCGCTCTTTCTCAGCTCTGGGTTGGTGGCTGAGAAGCAGCAGAAACCCGTGTTACCGCCACACAACATGCTACGCTTTTTTTTTTTTGGGCACATCAACATGCAAGATGGCTGCGACAATGGAGGAAAAGTGAGGAGGCTGTGTTACCTAGCACTCTCTGGGAAACTTTGGGATCCAGGAAGTTGAGCGGGTCATCTTCTTCTCCTTCTTTGAGCCACGCCCGTCCTTTCTGCTGTTTCCCTGCTTTCTTCGGAGCCTTTCCTTCATCCTCTGACAAATCACTGTCTGACTCAGCAAGGATGTCCTCAATACTTGAAAAGGACAGGACAGAACATTATTAGTGAGGAGAGGGGTAAGTGTAAGAAGGAGGGCGGGTCTTTATGTGCGGGAGGGGACGGCGGTCTAACCTTTCCCCCTTTGTTTTAGGCGCCTCCTCTTCACTCTCGGAGTCGTCGTGCTGCTCTGTGGCCTGCTTCCGTCTCTTGGTGCGAGCCTCAGCCTTGCGGATGTTTACGAGCACCTTGTGGTGCTCTGCAGGCAGCATGCTCTTCACCAGCTCGAAACTGGAAACACAGCCGGTAATCAGACACGTACGCAAAAATACATGACACTGTAACACACAGAAGTGACGCAGCTGTGTTGCTAAATTTCTCCGAGGGGACATCTGGTACCGACGAAACAGCCAGTGTAGAGCTGCATGCAAGTAGTGTCCGATTGTATGACGAAAAGAGGTGGGGAAAAAAGTTTGGCGAATGCAGGTCAAATCACAAATGATATAGACACTAAAGAATGAAAATGATGTGGACACGTGGAACCAGCTCTAACCTCTATTCCAAAACAGTTTAAGATGAATGAGCTGCGTTCATCTCGACAAGCAGCTGGTGCCATTACTGCACAAAGCACTCCTCTGTCAATGTCAGAATATGATTAGTTTGCTAACATTATTACTGCTAACATCTCCTTCTAATAAATTCACCACACTGTGCTTTCATCAGCTGCGTTTACGGCAAGTCTGTTTCGGTTAACTGGTAGCAAACAAACTGACATTGTTCAAACCAAAAAGACAAACAGACGCTTCCCTTATGATGAAATATTAGATCCAAATCAAAAACAGCACAGAAATTTATCAACACCGTCAGTTCTTGTGAGAATACGATGCATCACCTGAAAGCCATCTGTTATTCAGACGGTATATTACACATCCAAAGACACAAGCACTTTCTAAATATGATTATGCACAAATTCCATTTAATAAATAAATTTAGATTTCTTTGTTTGAGTAAAGTGATTTATTGACGCTGTGGAAGCACCAAAAAAAAAAAAACAAGATGGGATGCACCTTTTGAAATAATTAATTTAGAAGATTTGAAACCTGGATACGAGTTTTAAAAAAATTGGACATTGTTTTTATCGTGCATTACTACACAGCACCATGTCTCCCTCAGAGCCACAAGCTGCCTGAATGGTGTCCAACAACACTTACCCAAACTTCCTGATGAATTTAGTGAAGATGTTCTTCAGTTTCGTTCTGAAGTGCCTCCTCACATCATCCGTGATGTTCCCCACGCCCTCCATCTGAACACAAGAGTGTAATCTCTGTTACGTGAAGGCACGAATATCTTTAACATTGGACTCCCAGTATCCTGAATGTACAATGCATACCATGACAGTGACATGTGAAGCCAGCGTCTTGGGATCCATGATGAAGAGGATGACCTTGATGAAGCTTAGTGCTGCTTTGACTATCTCCCTCGTACGGGACGACAGCAGCACGCAGACATTGTGCAGCAGCTGCTCCATGGTGCTCACCTCTATCGAGTCTGGGAAAGAAAAGGCAGCCGGACTGAATCCAGTCCGCAAACACAAGCGTTTAAAACACCAACAGGAAGTAGCCGAGAGTCAGCAGGCCTACCTTTGTACTCAAACACTAATCGAGTTAGCGCCAACACTGTGCAGGTGATCATGGTGACGGAGCCTGCGAGTCCTGCATACACCAACACCAGATACTGCTCCATGGCATCTGGATCAGAGACAATTTGGATTTGAAACTTTCACAGTTCACTTGTGTCCACACACACACACACACACACACACACACACACACACACACACACACACACACACTAGGACAGGAAGAGAAGTGTGTTACCTTTTGTATTCCCACAGAAGCGAACAAAAGCCTTTCCTATATCCACCAGCAGGTTGTAGGCGTTCTTACGAGCACCGACGGACACCTCCTTCGTACATATAATCACCTGAAAGAGAGAGAACAAGCTCATGAAAATGATACACACCAGTACTCTCTGTGTTTGTGTGCTTGCCAGCGCTTGTGTGTGTGTGTGTGTGTGTGTGTGTATACCTCTGGCAGCAGTGCGGTGATAAAGGTTTTGTGTTCTTCGCCGAGCCTTTTCACGATGTGGCTCAGACACTTCAGTCTCGGCTGAGAAGAAAAAAAACAACAAACACAAATAGAAGGATTTAATCAGACAGAACTGTGAATCAAGACTTACAACCCCATCTAGTGTCGGTTTATTCTGTTTCTCTCCACACAGCGTTTTTCACCCTCTTTGCTGGTGAAGACGCGTTTTTCAGAGTCTCGAGCAGGACGACTTTGAGGGTTTCCAGGTTAGCCACGACAAACGATCTACACTCATCCCTCTCTCCTCCACACATCTCCTCCAGCACACGGTACGCCTTCTTCTGCATGCCCGGCTCTTTGGCCTGAAAACACACGAATCAACAGACACAGGGTTAACGAGAAACGCACTTAGGTTTAATAGGTTTGAAATGAGCAAAGCATGCACACCCTTACCTCCAAATACGGTCTAATCAGCTCAAAGGTTTTAGTCATGGTGACCTCATCTACAAAGGGAGCCATGGCAACCACAAGGTCCATCATGGAAAGGCTGAGGGAGGGAGAAAAAGAGAAGCAAAGAGACAGAGGAGTAAGTGCACTGATATTTATCCTACTCCAAAATATACAAATCTATATAATAAATGTATATTCATGTCCTACCGTGTGAACTCATTGGTGTCTGTGCTGCTCAGTCTGTCTGTGGCTTTTTGCAGGAAAGTGCAGCTCATCTGAGGATGATCGTTTTTATTAGCTACACACCAGCACAAGAAATATGGCCTACGACTGGACGGACAGCCTGATCGAAACTGATCAGTTCAGTATGAAACATGACTAGATGTGGTTTAGGTGTTCAATATCACAGTAACGGCTTATAATACAAAGTTAAATGATGTAAACAGACATAAATAGCTTCATCACATGAACCACATGAGAACATCGTGCAGCAGGATGTCAGCAAACGTCCCTGACCTGCGTTTCGGTGACAGCTAGGTAGACTTTGATGGTGTCCAGGATCGCCATCCTGTAGGTGCCGGACTCTCCAGCTGCAGGCTGCTGGCTGTACACGTTGAAAAGGATGGGCAGGAAGTTCTTTGAGAAGCGGCCCACTTCTGCCTTTTCTTCTTCTGCAGACATAAAGCAGACAAGTTTTTGAACGGCTTGATTAAACAAAAAGAAAAAAAAGGTAGCTGCAGTAGTTTTATATGTGTTGTCTCCGTCTCTCTGACCATGTGTGTCCTCCTACCTGTGGAGCAGCTCTTGTTGATGATGGTGCGCAGAGCCTGACACACTATCAGCCTCAGGTCTGGCCGCTCACTGATAGCCATACCAAGTGTGCGGGCGATGCCTTTGTAGGATGCCAGCAGGTCTACGGGACATGTACAGAAGCCAGGGAGCATGGTCCAAATCTGAAAAAATAAATGAATAAAGCGCATAGACACGTCTTAATAACTCATTCTCTGGCTCTTTATAATCAGGCTAATGTGTATTATCAAGGTAAGTCAATTAAGATACCTGAAGCTGTAAAGTCTGGTAGACTTTGGCTTCCAGTTTTTGTCCTGCTTGCTCCAGCTCTTCAGCTGCAACACAAGAGAAGAGTCATCAGAGGGAGAAAATCCACAGTCCCAGTTACCTCACCATCAAGTGGAGCAGCACACATTTGGTTTACCTCTCTGCTTGAGTGTGGAGGCCAGAGGGAGGAAATAAGAAGCGAAGAAACCAAGGTGAGTGTTCTTCACATGATCCCGTATGACCGGGACCAGCCAGCTTCGTGGGAACTCCAAGTCATCACTGATGAAGAAAGAAAAAAAAGAAAAAAAACACACACACACTCAGCTAAATCACAACAATGACAAGAGGGCTGTTCCACAGTGTTTGTGCGTCTCTGTGCCCTTACTTGAAGCCGGTGATGTTGAGAGGCACAGCTCCAAGCACCACTTCAGGCCCCATGCTCTCTACAGCTCCTCCTACAGCCAGGTCCAACTCTCCACTGAAGGGGAACTGAGGAGTGGAGCGCAGGTCTGCCAGAGACTGCAGGGACTGTCCAGGACACAACAACAAAGAGTCAGGCAAACCTTTTCCTTTCTTTACTCACACAGTGACCCGACCCAAGCGTTTTGTGACTCTACCTTGGTCATGATGGGGTGAGCTTGTTTCCCTGCAGCTCGATAAAAGCAGCCAAGGATCTGCAGCACAAACGGCCAGGAGGCATGGAAGCGATAAGACAATCCTTCTTCTATGATACTGGAGAACACACACACACACACAGTTATCATGATGAGCATTTACGTGTAGCCTCTACAAAAGAAAATGGAAGAGCGAGATTAGCTCGGAGAAATTTACCGAAACATTTTGCAGACATAAGAGGGATTTCCTGCAGAGGCTGTGGCACTGATGACGCCCATTTCATCCAAGCAAGGGGAAACGCATTCAGTCAACAAAGTCTGGAAAAAATAAATATAAATAAATCATCTATAGACTTCCCTATCTGGGATGTGTTTTTACTGATTCAATTACAATCCCAAACAACCCTGAGCCGAGCAATCCCCAACAAATCACAACTCCTCAATTGAAACGTGTATGGATGTCGTGAAGGTTATTTCTTTACCTTTAGTGTGTTGGTGGCTGCAGAAACCACCTGTGTGTGGGGCGACAACAGGCAGGACATGGCGGCAGAGAAGAGGCGAGGGAGGTGACCCAAACTCAGAGAACTCTGCAAGCTAGACAAACAGACTGCTGATGAGCAAACTGATAACTAATCCGACATGGAAACACACAATTACATGACCGCAAGAAAGAATGTCGCAGTTTTGGGAAACTGATCATTACCGCGCCAAATGAATGTGTGCCTTCTCCATGACAGCGAGCCAGGCCAGCAGAGGCTGCAGGTCGTTCTCACTGGGCAGGTAGTCATACAGAGCCTGGGGGGAGGGGTGGGGGTGGGGGGGGTGACAATGAGTTTCCCCACCACATTTTGCGCAATGGCCTTGGTGCACTTGTTTTGTTTGCGTTCTCTCACCGTGATGATCTGTGCGTTGAGTTCCGGTGAGAGCGTCGAAGCGTTGGGCTTCCCGCTGAACAGCTTATGGAAGGCCTGCATGGCACTCGCCGTCACCAGCTACGGCCAGAAACACAGCGGGCTGATTAAAAACTACACATGAGTGTCCGTGTGGATGAACAAAGGGTATCCGGCTGCACCTATGAGTGTGTTTGTGTTCTCACCACATGGCTGAGTGTCATCACTCGCAGCAGAGTCTCACAACAGGACTTGACAGCTCCCAGAGGAAACGTCCCCATCAACTCCTTTAGAAGACCCAGCACATGAAGTGTAGTGGTGTCCTCTTTGCTGCCTGAGGGGTAAAAAAACAAACAAAAAAAAAAACAGATTAACTACAACTTGCTTTTTGTTCACAGAAGAACACACAAGTACATACTCAAACTACACAGATGGATGCATCGGTATGTCAAGTATGTCAATGACCATGTTGCTTTACCTCCTGCCTGCTCCATTTCTTTGATGCAGAACTTGGCTGTGGTCACTGCAGCAGGGTGATGGGTTGGCGCATTGTCTGTAAACAGGAAGTCACTACCTCTGAGAATGGCGCAAACACCTTGCTGTGCTGCTTTACGGACCTGAGAGGGAAAAAGGCGGACGTGATTTTAGCATCTCGTTCAACGCGGATTTCAACATGTATGACCTGTGAGGATGGTGAGACGGACCTTAGGCTTGCTGTGCACCGTGAAGCTGAGCAGGCCGTGGTAAGCCTGAAGAGTGGACGGATAAGTCCAGACGGATGCATCCTGCTTCCTCAACAAAGTGGCCAGACATGACAGAATCTATAGATGCAAAAAGTTTCAGGTTACATCCCTGTTTATCCAGAATCATATAACATAATAACACATTTGTGTAAAATTTTGTAAGAATTGCTGTGTGAATTCTTGAGTTATGGCAGCATGTTTTGTGTGGTCACAGTGACCTCGACATTTGACTTTTGACCACCAAAATCTAAACAGTTCATCCTTGAGTCCAAGTGAATGTTTGTGCGAAATTTGAAGGGATTCCCTTACATGGTTACTGAGCTATCACATTCAGGAGAGCGGGACGGAGGGACAACCCAAAAACATGATGCCACAATTAATCTTTGCTGCATTTTTCAGCGATGAACAATAAAGAGACAAACAGACGCAAAGACAAAATCTACTCACCCATCTAAGGGCCGAGGCGGTCTCAGATGTGGCCTGTTTAGACATAACATCCATCAGAGCCTTGGTGGTGTCCGAGAACTTGGACATGAGCACCGGAGCAGGAACCCTAGAAAACGCAATACACCAATCAGATGAATAACATTTCCAGTCATATCTAAATAGCTGTTTGCATGACTGGGGGTTTTTGTTTTGGAGACAGAATGTGTGTAAGTCCAACCGTTTCATGACGAGGTTGAGGAGGTACGCCACCGCAGCCTGTGACTCTCCTGATTCCACAACCTCCAGGGTGGTCATCTATTAAAAAAAAAGCAAAGACATGCTTCATTTTCAGACACAACACCTTGGCTCACTATCAGTTTTCAACACACCACAAGTTATTTGGTAATGTCTTAGTGAACGTATTAAAATAAAAAATAAAAATAACAAAAGGCTGCACTCACCAAAGCAGCAAAGTACTCTGTTTCAGTCTCTTTTCCTCCTTGACCTCGGATCACCTCAGTAACAGCTGCCAAAACTGCACAGATCTGTGAGGGACATGAGGTGACAATGTTACAGCAACAGCAGCGCTCAAAACCCATTGGATATACATTTGTTAGTAGGGTTGACGTCCTTGCATCAATTCCTAGAAATGTCAAAGAACTTTTCCATGCTATGCTCAAATTTTTTACTTCTGCTCCTAATGCAAAAGGGACATTTGAATATATCAAAACGAGAGTTGGCAAACATTACACACAGCCCACAATTCACAATATCCCATAAAACAATTTGTGAATGCGGTGCAGTGAATAAATGATCTACCTTCAGTGTAATTCCTACCTCTTTGTGAGCAGCTGAATTGGACTCCCAGAAGCGCTGCACTTTTCTGAAGGTCAGGTTGGAGCAGTCTGACAGGCCGCTGAGGAAGGTGCCTGAGGTTCTTTCTGATAACGCCTCATCTGGCTCCTCTTCCATGAAGGCATCTTTCCGGCTGCCTGCACTGAGCTCCAGCGGACCTGTCTGCAGCTCATTGTGTAGTTTAAGAGCATCAACTGTTAGATCACCGTTTCCTGTGGGCGAGGGAGAGGAGTTTTACATTAAGATGACTTGCCTGTAGGTCAAATGGAGCAATCCCCAAATCAAAGATTTTAACTTAGTCTGTTCTGGCTTGGGTTAAATTTAAGTATAACACAAACAGAGAAGCATGACAGGCATGGAGCAGGAAGCTACAGTCCTGCCTGTGAAATATCTGGACAGAGAGCCTTTCTATATGGTATTGGCTTTGTATTGCACCAGATCAGATTTCAAAATAAAAAAAGATGAGAAACCTCTATGCTAATCTGCCGTTTAAGATTTTTTGAAAGCAAGGATCAGATTTAAGTCAATAGGCCACAAACACAAGGAATAAATGAATATTGTAGAGACTCAACACAACTAAATGTGTGTCTCTGGCCAAATAGTTCATACTACTAAATCTATACTATTACAGTCAAGAAAGTTAATTCCCTTGTGTTCCCTATAGGACATCAGCAACAGTTTAAAGACAGGGTTAAATAATGCGTCTCTATAGCTTTCACACACACACAAACACACTAGTTATTTAAAATCGAAAACTGTTTTGACAGGTTATTTAAACTGACTCAAGGTAAAAGACAGAAAGATGTGAAGTTACATTTTCCACTGACAACGTCACTGGGATTGTTGATACTAATTTTATGGCGCAACATAGTAAGTTGGCCTGTGCTATTAAAAGTTAAATGGCTAACGCTAGCTAACGTTAGCACTAGCCAGAGACCCACGTGTAATGGGAGGCTTACCGGTGGGTCGGCTGAAGAAGCGGCTTTTAGCAGCCTGCCGAAAGCGGCTCGTCTGCGGGTTTGAGTCGCTACTGTGTCCTTTCTTCCACCGTTTGAGTTTCGACCCTGTCCCAGATCGAAGTTTACCCGATTTGACCATTTTCGGGGTTGAAAACAGTCACGTTACCCCGACTGTCTGTGCAGCTGCAGATGACTCAGTCGCTGACCAAGTGACGTCACGGGCGCTCTCACGTGGCTGGCGTTGGTGTTGTTTTGCCGGTAGAGGGCGCTGTCCAAGTGCACACAGGACACGGGAACGTAACAAAAACAAACAAACAAACAAACAAACAAAAAACACAACAACAGCTGCTGAACTTAACAGATCCATCTCCATGACAACTGCGCAGCCATTATCCGCCGATGAAGACTGTGTGATCTGACTGAAAGCTACGGGAAAAGCCACTCGTGGACTTTGAGTTGGAACTGATTTGTAGAAACTGCAATTTCCATGGTAAAAGGGTGTTTTAAAAGTAAGCGTTGTGGATGACATCATTACAGCTACTGAGCGTGTATGTCAACTTATCTATTGTCATGACAACTGAGTAAACTGGTGCACCTGACTATTCACCTTACTTCATACTCTGAGTATTGTCCTTTGACCCCTTTAAAACAGATCAATTTCTGCTTGTGGCACCTCATTGCAGGTCATGGCCATAATGAGATAATGAGCAGCGAGTAGTTTGACAGAAGTTTTCCAGCTTAGGTTGCTTCATTTGAAGGATTCTTAGACAGAGATGTTAGATGCCAGTTTTTCATGAGAAAAAAAATTACAAACTAAGAAAAGTAAGAAAGCATAGAGTTTTACTTAACAGATATTCTTTCCTATCCCTAACTGGAAACATTTATATAGAGACTTGGTACCTTAGAATCAGAAAAGCAGACACTGACTTTAACTTTACAATATTTATTGATAAGTTATTGAAGTACAGTGGAGCATCATATTGTACATAAAACTACAGTATTTTGTTTGGGGTGATGAAATAAAAAAAATATATATATTATTACCTTTTAGAAATGGGCCTTCATTACATTGTTCTTTCATTATGAACAAACAATTGTGGATTGAAAATGTAGTGTGCACATAGTCACATGACCAAACAACATATGGAAACTGATATTTACATTTTTCTTTTTCTCTGGAGTTTTTTGCCTACTTCTCAAATCGCATGACAGAAATATTGAAAGGAAAAAAAAAGATAGAGAATGCATTTCCCTCATGTGGATCCCCAGGTGAACCATATTCAGTTTATCGATAAGCACGAGTACAAACACACATGACAAGGAGGGGAACCCATGTAAACAACAGAGCTGTGAGTTGACAGACAGACACTGGGATGTGCATCTTAGGACTCTACTTTTAGTCTAAAGTGTTTCAGTGCTTTTCAATATTCTTACTTCATTTGGAAAAAGGAAAAATACAAAAAGGAGCAATATAAAAGCAATAATTTCTTATATAAAAATGTACACAAAATTCCACTGCATTACCAACTGGAAAACGGTTTCAAGCCCTACTCCTATTCCTGCAGCCCTCTCCGGCACATCCTTCGTCTCTTCATCACTTCATAGCACATCTCTCTCACTCCTCAGTTAGTTATGACTGAGGAGTTCACATTGACGATCACTTGGACGACAAAGTCCTTCTGGATCTTGGTGTCTTGCAGACGAGTCTTGTCAGTCAGGAGCTTCCCAGAAAAGAACCACCTCTGGCGAATCACGTCGATGTCTTCCTGTTCCTCCAATTGTTTCTTTAGCTCAGCAATGGAATCGGCCATGCTGGCAGTCAGACGCACATCCTTTCCTAAGAAAAACCAGAAGGCATAAATAGAGTTGACGCAGATTTCTGAACAAGCTGTGAGACACTGAAAAGCTATCAATTATAAATTAGTCTCCAGCCTAGATGAGACAAGATGCAATGATATTTCACATGCAAGGGTCAAACTGCATAACACGTAGTTCTTTAAATTTAAATGCCATTTCATATGTTATGGTCATACTGCGTGTTTCTTACCTGTTGATAATCGCACCCGCAGCTGGAACTCTTGTCTGCATGGAGGAGGTTGAGCCTGTTTTTGTGTGGATTCAGAGACTTTGCTCTCAGTGGACGTTTCAGTGATGAGGTTGACAGGCGGGGCTAAAGTGTATGCCGGGAGCTGGTAGCGGTTTCCCAGTTCGTCATAACTCTCTGTCAGAGAGCCTGCGGAGGGAGGAATGACCTACATTAGCAACCAGTTTCCAAAAGTGTTTCTATCAATGACAGCAACTAACTTCATCCCCGTTACATAAGCTCTTTCTCCACGCCGATCCATTGTCTAAATGGGGAAGTATGAGGCCATCACATTTACATTATGTTTACATCCCATTTACATCCTTGAAGCAGTAAAACACTTAAAATCAAAAACACTCCTGTGACTCAGTACATAAATGTGCGTGAACAGAGTGCTATTTCCACCTAACTATGTCATAGCTTTGTGTGCACCAATCCATTCACAGCGGTCACGCAGCACTGCGACTATTATGTAACTATTACAGCAGTAATCTCTGAACAACTGATGCATGGGATTCTGCAAACTGTCCTTTGACATTTGGGGAATTATTACAGTGAGTTATGCATTTGTGCTGGAAGTTCCAGGACATTTACAGCTTACAATTGATAGCTGGATGAAGCACATTTCCATATCTGAGTGTGTGTGTGTGTGTGTTCATGTGCCTGTGGGTGGTTTCATACCATGTGGCAGAGTAATGCAGGCTCCATCCACTATAGCCTGTGCTAGCTCCAGGTCATTGCACTCTGCAGCCAGGGCTGCTGCTCTGAGTGCGTCCCAGATCTCTTTCCGTCCATCAAAGGCTGGAGCCGTATCCCAAAACTCATCTCTCTTACTCCTCAGCTGGCCCTCCGTCATCGGGTATTCACTCTTCCATTTTGGACGCTCCTTCTTGAGGGGCTCATTACGTCCTTGAAAAAAAGAAGGGAAAAAAAAAAGACAGCAGTGTTCAATCTGATCTAAAAGGCTGATCTAAGAACGGATGTAAAGACTGTAAGCCACTGTATTCAGGAATATGCGCTGCTAGGCATTTATGCACAGCAACTTTTACTTTTCAAAATGTGCCACATTTGCAGTAACTTTTTGCAGCTAGTTTATCCTAATGGCATAATGGCCGCAGCTAAAACAGCTAAAAGGGATTATAGGTCAGTAAAACCAGGTATCTGGTATCTGGTGAAGCTCTGGGAAACCTGCTTTGTTTGTAGGTGGTTGATGGGTTGGTTCAGGTCAAAACTGCTGTAAAAATGACTGAGCTCTTTTCCACTTAGCAAGCATTAGAGCAAGTAATATGTAAATATTTGATTCAGATGTCTTAATAATATATAAACTTAAGCAGAGTCGTGTAAAGATGATGGAGCATCATCGAATGTACACCAACTCAATTGTTTTATGAACATGCTAGCTGTCAGTAAATACCAGTGAGGCTCATCTTAAGTCTCACATACTGAAGTCTTTGGTAAAAATAATGCTTGAAAACGAACACGTACACCCCCTTGCATCTGTGATATTCAACACTTATTCATTTGGTACATGGGCTAAGTAAAGCCAATTAGGACTGTGCACGCAGCTGCGCCAACAGCACATAAACCCAAGTCATTTCATACACGTACTGCAGGTGTTTCCATGCTGGCATCTACTTTATACCCACTGTACCAACATAACCAAGAAAGTCAATTTAATTCACAGAGGGAGGAAAATCAAAGTGATTATTTATAGTGCTGTGGATTACTGCAGTGGCTAGTAACGCATACATCTTCACTGACATGCACACACACAAGCACACACACACACACAAGCACACAGCAGTGGATTATGGGCAGTAATCAGGTTCCACATAACAGGATTTATCTGCCCCTGTCCCATAAGGCATTGGTTGGAGAGATGAGCACCCTTTGGCCAATGAAAGGCAGCAAAAACACACACACGTCTACCACAGTGAGCACACAAAAATACAAACAGGAATCCACAGCACGTCAATTATTACGTCATCGCATTTTCAAACTGTAGCATTTCTGCAAACAATGGCCTTCCTTCTGTCAAACTATTTTTATCTGATTTCTATCTGATGGATATTTCATTGAAACAATATCACACAGTTGCTGCTACTGACTTGGGTATTAGGTGCCATTCCCGTCACACAATATACAGATATTTACATGATTTTTTTATACCACTGACAGTGCAGGCCACCATGTAATGTTAAATGTGAAGTATATTTTACACAATTTACACTTTTTCTAATTTAAATTGAATGCATTTGTAATGAAAGACTTAGTTTTAATATCAAATCTACATTTGCACACTCCCAAAGCCATAATTACAATATAGCAGAAATCTGGAGACAGTAACTGCTTAAAAAAATTAGACTCTATATTCCTTTGATCTAGCTGCTGTAACATTATTATGCTAATGAACAGTCTATTCGTTTTACTTCTCTTGCACAGACATGGGTCTTTAGAGTTCATGTCTGTTTTTTGTTATTGTGGAAAAAGCATCTGCAAGGTTGGAAAGGAATGCATTAAGATGCCAGACAAACAAATGCAAATGTTATGGTTGTCTGAATCCTAACGAGCAACCTGACTGACAGGAGACAGCAAGGTATGCTGAAATAATTCCAAGCTGCACAGATCTGTTGTGATGACAAATCAGTTCAAGAAATATCCTTGCAACAGCTACAGATTTAAAAAAAAAAAAAAAAAAAAATATCACACTTCGGTATTCTTAAAGGACAAAACCTGTTCTCAAGAAAGTGTTAGGTTGAGGGATGGTTGATGGTTGATTTTAAGGGAGGAGGTTTTAAAGAATGAACATGTGCCACGGCTCAACATAAAACACATCTTTGCCCCAGGTACATATTGTGACATAATGCCTTATACAAACAATGTTCATCTGCCTCCTTGCTGTTGTAAGTCAGTGAGCCAGACTGTTTGTGTACAGTGGAGTGTGAGCGTAAAGAGAGATCAACTCCGGTGTGACCTCAGCTGTAAGCCCAGGTACCTGGAATATAAGCTTAGCAATTTCAATTGAAGTCAGTGGATCGAGTTTTTTCCCTAGTGCTTAAGCACTATTAGTGAATGGAAGACCTACCTACTACACCTCTACCACTAAAGGAACTGAATGAATTCAAGTCATGTAAATGAAAGTGATAGTTTTGGACTGTTATTAATTCTGCACCACTTCTATTTAAAAAGCTAGCACAAGTAGTTGTTGTTGTGATAGTTCAGTGTTCTGCACTGTCTTCTAACCATAATACTGGAAAACTCAGAAATAAAAAAAACATCTAATCATGCGAGCAGTTCATCCAATATTATTAGCTTTGCAACCCTAAAAACAACATATAAACTTATTGTAAAAACTTAATTTATAAAAATAATTCATCAAAATGATGCCAGTCTCTATGAAAGTATACATTTCAGTAAGAGGTAGCACTGTGGAAATAGTTCATTTTAATGCTTGTTTTCTTGTATTTTTAGCCATTTTTCCTTCTTGTTGCTTCATTTTATTTGTTATGGTATTTCATGTAGAGCTATTAATAAACAGTGATACATACATCCATGAGAAAACCTATCAACGTAAGTACAACAAACAACATCATCAACAGTACAATCTTGAACTCTACACAAAACCTTCTGAGGCAAGTTATGGCACAACAAAGTGAGCTGCACACGAACACGAAAACAGAAAACATGAAAGCATTTCTTCCACCCCAGACAAAAATCTATACTTACTTTTCAGCAAAATCCTGAAGGGTGTGTTTGGAGCGTGATAGTAGTTGTATTCCCTAGAGTTTGGCACTCCCATAGCTGTTCTTCCTCTGAGGTTTGATGTGAGTCAAACTACTTCACATCAAAAGTCTTCAATAATGAGCTACAGAGACCGACCCTGAGGAAGAAGCTAGCCTCTGCTGCGTCCAACCAGTCTGCCGCAACACGCTGCACAATTGACGAGACAGCCTGGTATGTGTAGGCTCAGATTCAGAGCTCCGTTAACCGTCGTGACACTTCCCCAGTTGCTTAAAAATGACCACACTCCCTCCACTTATATCCCTTCTAATAACAAACACTCCAAAAGCCAAAAATACAATAGGATCAGTTCATGGAAAGAGGTGCAATATATGGGGAGAGTAAGTTGAGTGTCCTAGCCAGAAGACTTTGCTCAAGAGGCCTAATCCTATCAGCTCTATTTAGAGACAGGATAGAAATACCCAAAGGCAACATGCTAAACCTATTAACAGACAATAAACCCTTGTCAGACTATTACAGTCTGTGTGAAGGAGAAACTACTGTACTTCTGTGAACTGCCCCCCCAACAGGTGATTGTTTTCCTGTTATTTAAACAAGTACATGCAAACATGTCTTTCAGATGCTGCGTCCCCACAACTATTTCAGTTCATTAAAGAGCTCTTGTGTCTAAGTAGAAAGTCTGAGACAATGGATATGGTCTGAGAAGTCATGTCTGTCTTGCAGGTATATTATCTATTTCTGCACGTAAATATATTTTGCAGCAGGTCGGCATAAGGTCAATCATGCACCAAGTGGGTCAAACTCTGATATGAAAACTCTCTGTGCCGGCCCCTGCTGCTGCTACTGCTGCTGCTGCTGCTGCTGCTGCTTGTGCTGCTTAATACATAATGCATGACAATCCAACGGAGCCCACAGCCGCTCTTTCACAGGCAATGGACTGAACAGTGTTTATATAAAACATTGCCCTCATCAGCGCAGGTCCTCAGCACAGATTAGACACATGACTAAGCCATGGTGCCTGAAACATTTAACACCTGAGACAGTAAGCTTTCAGAGCGAGACAGACGTCCATGCAGCAGGGGCGTAGATCGGAATCACCCTGCATTTCATCATGAATGCTTGAATTGTTGCGATTGCATCTAATAGCCCACCTGTCTGATGCTATAAGTACTGTATGCCCCCTTTGCACTCTCCTGTACAAGGTGTAAGTAGCTAGTTCCGACAGTGCATCCTGATATCATTATTGTGCGTCTGATGTGCACAGGATGTGTGCTGTGTACCACCTGCATTTTAATGCATCAACACAGAAGCAATTTCCCCTCTAACAAAATAATCATTTAATGTAACAGTGCCAGGCCTGCAAGGCTATTAGTAAGCTCTCTCTCAAACTGTAATATCACTCTCTGCAAAAATACATGTATAGAAACTGTCTCATTCCCACTTTCTTAATTTGAGGACATCATCTCCCAAGCGTGAAGCAGTTCTCTCAGTGCATTCACTAAAATATATGGTTATCTTAACAGCTGAGAGGCTGTAATCTGGAGTGTTTCACATTCTCACCTCCACGTTTTTTGCTTCTTGTCGAGCTTCGGGCACTCCCTTGTCCATCCGTCCTACTCCTCCCCACACAGCCTCCCATCACTGTCCCTACATTCCACACCAAGGAGAAAAAGCATCAGTCCGTCTGTATCATATTTGCCATACAGTCGAATACAAATGCTTCTTAATGCATATGTGGTAATGAGGATTAACAAACAGTTAATGATGATGTCAAATTAAGAGCCTCGTATGAAAAGCATCATCAGGGCATGATGACAGCTCAGCAGTCCTTGTTCCTGTGAGGTCAGACCAGCCGCGATGTTTATGTCACGTGTACTGCCAGCTGACGGAGACACGCGCCTGAACCTCATGCCACCCTTGCTCTGATTTTTCATTAACATATATTTATTTTAACATGTGTTCATGCAGCATTACAATTTATGTTATGTGTAATTTAAAAGGTGTATTTCCGATGTGATTTGATTGATTTGCAGTCTTATCAGTCACGGGACTTTTGATATTTCAGTATTTAAATTTTTTTTTTTTTTTTTTTTTTTTTTTAAAAGTGATTCATTTTGCCTACCGGAAATCCAGTCTGCTAAATTATGCATCCGTCTGCAGTTTGCTTGCCACATCCGAACTTGCTTCCAAGTGAAGTTATCACTGGATCCTGACGCGACGATGAGCAGAAGGTGCGAGTCAGCAGGTTGACGGACACAAACTGGGAGCAGTCTGTCCGTACAGGACTCGCGGGCTCTGCAGAGCCTCCAGGAAATCTCAGCAGCTTCTCCAAATTAAAAGAAAAATTGAAATCAATGTCCCTATTCCCCCCGAATCATAATGAATGAAGCTCACCAGCACAATCCGTTTCCACTGAGCTAGAACTAAATCCTTGTCAGTCTGCACGCATGCGCATCTTAGACCAATTATCTACTTTCGTCACTTTCACCAGAATAAGAGCGGAAGCTGTTACTCCTTCACAATAATAGTACCGACTGTAATTAACCATTCAGTTTGCAAACAAGCAGAATATTAAAATAGGATCACTGAAAACATCAGTATTTACGATAAACATGTTTTTCAAAAATGTAAAATCAATGTTAGGAGTTACTGGGCAATATTCCTTTTGTATTCTTTAACGAGGGTTTTGGTTTGAAGTGTAAGGCGGAAGTTGTTGGTTTTTTTTTTTTTGTTGTTGTTGATGTTATGGTCAATTGACATTTCTCCAGAGCCAAAGAAGGCTACATCTTATCATGATCTTATCCCCTTTCATAAAATCTCGCATTTGCAATAAAACACACACCTGAACTTTTATATACCTTAGAAATTAAGAAATCGGATTTTGCTGGTGTTCCTCAAAAATCAAATATCGAGCAAAAAGTTTGACTTCTTTAAAGTCATTACCTATTTGGAATAAACCTGTGTGGAACCAGCCTAATATACTGCAACCTACAAACATGTCAGTTCAATAACTTTACTATCTATCTAACTAGCAAGTTCAAATTTATACTGGATTATGTTTTATCTTTTTCTGGGAACAGGGTAATCCTGCCTGATTTAATCTTGGCACAAAAATTCGGTTAACTCTATATTGATTATCCATTGAAGGATAAGCAACATCATATATACATATATTATAGTGTATGCAAGTAAGGGTAAAAACAGAAACAGCTAACACTATAACTAAGCTCAGGTGCCTGATAAGGATGAGGGTTAGCCTTTGCCTTTGGAACAACTTCAGCCTTCCACAGAGCAAAGTCACATGTAAGCCCTGAAGAGAGCATGTGTGCTGGTGTGTGTGTGTGTGTGTGTGTGTGTGCGCGTGTGTGTGGAAAATACTTCATTATTCCTCAAGCATCCTAATGGGTTAATGTAAGAAAAATGTACTTGGAATAAATAAAAATGAGATGAAAGGTCATGAAAGCACACCTTCACGAAAACAGTGAATTTGTTCAAGAGTGTGTATAAAGGAGTGTTACCATCTTGGAATAAGAGCACATATTGAAGTTATGGACACACTTGCACCACACTGAGATATAATCAATTATCCTAAGCCATTTCTGACCAAACTTGACATGTCAAACACTGACATCTGCTGGAAGATTGAATATTGACAGGTGTGTGTGTATGTGTGTACTCCGTGTCAGATAGAGTGGGCGGGTGTGATGACCAGGGTGAGAGGGTTGGAATCAGACTGAAATCTGTTATCATCCTTTAATCTCTTCTCTCTTTATATGACAACCTTTCTTTTACATTTTCCTCTGAACTGACAATATCAGCACCCCCTCTCTAACTGCCAGCTTATCAAATATTTATCCCATTCCTTTCTACAACATACCTTACACATCATTTCATGGCAGCCAGATTTTGCTCAAACGCCCAATATGTCATTCAGAATGTAACCTTTCATACGAATCTCAATTTACGCTCCTCTACTAGTAGCATGTCTCTGGGTCTGTCTGTGTAAGTAACATTGTGACATAACACAGGAGATGGAGCAAAAAACCTAATCCAGATGTGTAGGCATTGATGCCTACTCCAGAGTGAAAATGTTTCCTTTTAAGTTTGCTGTACAAAAATGAAATCTGTGTATGTGTAATAATAATGTGCGTCTTTAGTTATAAGTAAATACTGACAGCGTAAATTTAAATAAAGCAAGTTAAAAAGATTTATTAACTTAACAGGTACAAAATACAGATAAATAACACATTTTCATGATAACGCAGTGTTCCTTGAAAGTTCTAATTAAATGATAATATTGGACTGGAAAGTGCAAATGGTATACCAAGTATGGAGGTGGAGGTGTTGAGATGAACCATTTTGTCCAAAAACTTTTTGGCTTCTTTTTATTTTAGTTTTAGTTTTTTAGACAAATGTCAGCTTGGGCAGAACAAGCAGAGATTGTCTGTTTCAAAAAAGAAAAGATTATTTTACAGGTACTTTAGTCCAATGATATGTCAGTCAGTACTTGAGGCTTGTAAAAATATCAAACCCATCGATAGCACAATGTTCATAGTCAAGGAAAACCAGTTTGTTAGTAAAACCCAGTAGAGAACAACTCATCCATGACACACTGCCTCTTCACTGCTGAAAAATGTAGACCATCAACCACGAGCAATGCCACAGCAAGTTTTTGAGGTATTGGAGGTTGACACGACCCCAGTTGTATGGAGCTACCACGCAGGGATCCTTTAAGCCAACCAGATCAAATGACCAGAGGAGGTCGGACACAGAGAAGACTGCCGAAAGCAGGCTACAAGGATGCCTATGTAGACTCTGTCATACAGGTATCAAGTCCTTTTTAACCGGGAAGATGTCCCACGTCAACCCATCACCATACGGGGTATGTCCAGAGGGAAGGAGAACACGCGTCACCCAGTGACTAAGGACAAAAGATAGAGCAACAAAGATCAACGGAGGTGACAAGAAGTAAAAGGTTGTACTGGTCATAGATGATGCATGGCAACCTTAACAGAAAATCTCTACAAACATCAGAGACACACACCTTCTCTTCTCCACACCAAGGAAGATCTTCCAATTATTCAGCCTGCCATAGTTGAAAGGGTTTCTGTATACCTGCCAGAGCAGTGAAAGAATAGGACAAGAGGTCATTAAAAACTCATTATAGGTTTCTACCATTCAAACCAAAAGGAACACATTTCCTTTCATTGAGGGTTTGTGACTCATCATAAAGAATACCACGCAACTTATCACAACCTGAATTATTTTAACATGTAATTATCTATGCTCACCTTTCCCCATTTTGCCATTCGCTCTGTTTCTTTGCCATTAATGTGTCTTTCTATGCTGGTCTCTCCTCTGGATATGAGAACCGCATGCCAAATGGTCAGTGCTCCCAGTGCCACTCCCACTGTGCTGAGAGAAGAGAACACACTTCATTTGATCTGCTGCCAAGGCAATAAAAGACAACAACCGTGCCCCAGTTCTACATGACATACTGACGGTTACAGTATGTGATTTACAGGAGTTGTAGGAAGAGTATGAAAGAAATCAATATACTTTAATGTTTTGTACTAACAGGAAGTGATAAAAGTCTTATCAAACAAATTGCAAACTTGATTTTATTTCTTATAAATGGCAAGGGACAACATGAAATGCATATTTTACCTGGTAAGCACCCACATGTAGATGATACTCTTATTAATCATCTTATCCTTAAACGTGTATGGTGGTGCAGATGTCTGATAGTTGGTCTTGACAAAAATAAAAAGAGCAAATATTACAAAACTAATCGATAAACAAGATACGATTAATGATGCTATTCTGTGAGAATTTTGAGACTATACCTGGCCAGGGGGGAGAAGCCCTATAAGAAGTGCCATCCCTGTTACCGGTACCCCTGGCTTGTCCATATCCAAATGCTTAAAGCGCTAATGGAACAGCCCGAATACACAAACCCGAGTGTTAAAGACAGAAACAAGCCAGTGTCAGTAAGGAACAGTTAAGCCCCTCAGAGAAGGACACCAGACATGGAGGAAAAGTAACAGACAACCTAACAAGCCTTAGAAGGGCAGATCACCAAGCAGGCCTACAGACAACTGCAGTCCAGTGTGGTGTGAGTCTGAGCATCTCACCTCAATAGCATTGTATGCATCTAGGAACAGGTTTCTGCCACTGATGCTACAGTAGACACAGCCCAAGGTCATGAAGAGACAGAAGGAGAAGAAGTAACGGTGGTTAAAATGGCCCACGCAGTTATTCAACCACGCTGAGATGCAGTCATTAAGGTAAACCACCATGTCTTCATAGTCACATTATATGATTTCTGATACTACAAAAATAATGTTAGCACAAAGGATACGACAATGATGGTCCATCTTCAGAATGCACCTGGGAAAGAAGAAGAGAATATTCAGTCTGATGCTTATATAGACAATGCTGCAAAGATTTACCTTACTTAACACAAGGCTATCATACGCTAAATGTATGTGGAGCCCACCACCCGAGGGTTCTGGTGGTAGGACTGTAAGTCCATTATTCCACTAAGCAATTGATAGGAACTTTTTTTTCCAACAATTTCCCTTTGGTGGTCAAAAAAATATATAAATGGTCCAAATGAGGTAGCTAGCAAAACAATGTGATACTCCACAGATAAACCACTTAACTAAAGAAATAACAGAACAGAACAAAAATGACACTGACTCACCTGTTACAGATGCCACAGTGGTGTGTTCTTGCTGGTTTGGCCATGATGCATTTTTTGCAGACTGACACAAAAGGAGTGTCATTTTTTTCCTGTTTGGATGAAGACATTTTTGTTGCATTACTAAATGTAAGTTTTATTCGAGCCCAGATTAGTCATGTCATTTGTATACTGCACTGCAGAAAAGTGGATGTCTTACTGTCGGGGGATACCCAGGGGAGGTTTTGGCGGCTTTGTAGTAATGGAAAGCGATCATGATGAGGTTCCAGTGTCCATAACATACATGCCAAGCAATCCATGCAGGGGAGTAAGTGTTGAGGACCAGAGGCAGTAGGACCATGTAGGCTATCACCACGATGGAGCTGGTCAGTATCACCACCAGACAAACGAACACCTTCCAGACAAAGACATTCAATAGAGCTTTGTTCAGAGAAAAACATAAAAACACCCTGTAACTAATTAAATGAGCAAACAAACACACACTCACCGTGCCAAACCAGCGGGTGACATAGTCCACAGTCCAAAACACTGGTTCAAAGACTGAGTCGAAAACCACATCTGAATCAGTGAGGGAGTTAAAGTAAAGTGATTGCAACAGCAGTCTCATGTAACACCATGTTTCCCTAATCCACAGAGGCAGCCTGTTCCTCCCTCTCCTGATACATGACCGTGACCGCACACAGCGCAGCAGGTGGAGCATAGAGCTGGGACAACACCGCATCCTGCATCTGTGACATGTACACACCTGCAAAGAAAATAAGCAATCAACTGTAGACTCTCACAGTCTCACAGTTAACAATTATCACATAATCTGCTAATTATTTTCTCAATGAATCAATTATTGGGTCAATAAAATATACAACAGTAAATATGACCATTTCAATTCCGTCAAGCCAAAGGTAAAGATATTCAGTTTATTATCACTTCAGTCACAGAAAGGCAGCACATCAATATAAATGGTTGGCTGTAAACAGACAGCATTAGGCATTTTAGCTTGAAAAACAACTTTCAATTCACTAATCCTCCTTCCTTTCAGCTGTAATCCAGTGTATTATATTAAACTTACCATATGCTGTATTTGAGAGCCCGTCAATTTGGGTTTTTTTTTGCCTGTTAAGTTGATTATACAACTCCTGTCTGTGCCAGTTGACACTTAAACTTTATCAGGTACAGAAGCCAGAGCATTTGTAGGTGTATCAACTAGAAATACAGGAGAGTGTAGAAAATGGGCTGGCTCATAGGTTTATGGCATATGCTTAAAGTCTAGATAGAGACAACAATCTTGCTTTGCTGCATTCCAGACAGGGTGGAGCCTGGGTGGAGGTTTTAGTTAGCAGCTACCTCAGGTTAGAGGGGCAGTGGTCAGGAGTGGAGTTGACTTTTGTGAGCAGCATCATTCAGCTTCACTTTATCAGGCATTGATAGGTTATTCACAGACCAGTACAGGACATTTAGCTATAGGTGTCGCCTCACGAAAGACCTAACAATTTAATTGTGCATAAAACACAGTGCTTTGAATAGTCTCACAGAATCCTAACGCTTCCAAATCCCTTTTGTTTGGATGTCATACAGTGTTTTCCTACTCAAACATCCGACGCTGTAGGCTGCGGCTCATATTCTGATATATAATAACATTTCAGATTTATGTTAGGGAATACTCACTGTTCTATAAAAGCAAAAACACTGCCGGGAGCGGCCCTCCCGTCGACATTTTCAAAAGGAAGGCAAAAACGGGATTATTGCCACATATTAGCGTAGAACAGCAGGATCTGGGATCTTCTGTGACAGTTAACAGATCTGAATCCTGATCCGGAATTAGTGCGCATGCGCCAGAGGAGCGGCGAAAGGCACCATGGGAATCAGAGTCAGGAATCAATTTGAACGTTTCAGATATGGATGGTTTACACTCATGTGCCCATGTATGAGGTGTAATAAGTCTCTAAACCTAATCTCACCTTAACGGATTTGTACCGGTTACTTAAATTATTTAACAGAAATATAACAACCTGGGAATATGCGGCTATGGTTCTCGGAATTGTGGGATTTGTAGTTCTTAGACGCTCCTGCTAAGCTACACTTGCACGCCAGTATGCTTGCCATGTGGAACCTGTAGTAAACGGTGATACCAACTTTCCAACTTCAACCTAACCGTGTGCGGTGTTGTTAGTCACCATGTCATTTTGTTTTAACTTCGACGTCCCAGCACAAACAATAAAACCGGACGACGTGGATGGAAATGGGCTAAAAAACGTAAAGAAAGACTATGCTGCTACATCTGTGAGTAACGTCAGTTCACTTATAATCTGGTTAAAGTTAAATTATCCAAAGGACTCAGAGCTGTCAGTTTCCTCAGACCTGGGACTTCTGCAAACATGCATCTATTATTAAATGAAAGTATGTGCGTTTGCAGTGGCGTGTATAACTTTATGAGGCGGGGACTGTGAGGGGAAGAACAGGCCCCTTGGTAAGGCTTTAAAGGCTAAGACCTGACTTTTAATTTAGTAATAGCTTTATTATTGAAGGAACAACAACACTGCATTCTTATGTATTACAATGCAAAAGTAAGCTAAGGATAGCAGCAACACAAAAAGAGCAAAATAATAAGATTATATGTAGATAATTGCATTTGGAAATTGTGCATAAGGTTCCATTCAAGTGATTTTTAACCCTGTCTATAAACTAGATTACATAAAAAATCAAATTAAAAAAGAATAGAGATGACAGAAAAACAACAACAACAACAACAACAATCTGGTCAACTGATAGAGGACTTGATACAGTTTCTAGACTGGATGGTGTGTAAGTGAAAACACCCATTAAAAGAGAGAAAACTAATTCTTAAATTACATTATTAAGTAAGCTTAGGAAACGTCCTGGATTTTAATTTTATATGATTTAATGTGGTATTTGCCCAAAATAGATAATGTAACTTTTCAGATATATTTTGTTTGATATTTAATTTATTTTCCAGACTTGAGTTTAGAATTAATCAAAGGACAGGGTAGAAGTGATTTGTCTAATTATAAAATATAGACCTGTCTTTTGCTTCATTAGATGCAGGAAAAGTCAAAACATTTTGTGTTGCCTCTTGAATGGAGCACACAGGAAAACCAGAGAGTCACTCCTTCTCACTAACACACACATACACACACACACACACACACACACACACACACACACACACTCTCTATTCATATATGCATAGTTCCATTGTGTGAGTAATTCCATCACAGTTAATCAACAATGAAAAGTCTTCAGCTAATTATGCTACTTCTTGAGTGTGTAGGTTGACAGACTCAACTCGGAGTGTTGACGTCACGAGAGCAGTGGCATGTCAATAAAGAGTCACTGTGGAAATCAAGTCCATACTGAGTTGTTATTGTTATGTCTCACCGCAAAGTTCAGTAGTTATCAAACCTCCAAAAACTTGTTTAACATTACCACTAGTTGTATTGGTTAGTAAGAATTAATAGTAAGTTAGGAAAGTATGTTAGTATTAGAAGTTACATGTTAAGTGACAGCTTTAATATTTTATTTTAATTGTTTTATTGAAATATGAACAGTGTTCATTTTTACATTTCTTAACTAAATTCCTATGAGGACCCAAAGGCACCATAATAATTTAAATCTGAAAAAATGCTGCCATGATACTTTCAATTTGAAACACGTGTCGTCTATGTAGCTCCTTTGTTACACAGTCATACATTCACGCAGAGCCCTCAGACACGTATGCAGCTGAGGGAAAACATTTGTTCCCTAACCATGCGCATGCTTTGTATTTTTCAGAAGCAGGATGATACCGAACCAGCTGAGCCACTAAAGGAGGCCAAAGAGCACCTTCCACCATCTGACCCACAGTTCCTCCTTATGGATGCTGTCTCTGAAACGGTTACCATTGGAGCTCTTCCCCCTCTCCACTTCCTCAATGAGACAGTTTTTGAGAAGACGGCCTCGGAAAGAGAGGACGTTGAGAAAATTCTCTCTCGCACTGCGGAGCAGAGATCTGATCTCATCTCTGGCGTGTACGAGGGAGGGCTGAAGGTGTGGGAGTGCACGTACGACCTTCTGGAGCTCATTGAGAAAGATGGAGAGACCTTTGGGGGGAAGGCAGTTTTAGATTTGGGCTGCGGTGCGGGGCTGTTGGGGATATTGGCTCTGAAGAGAGGAGCCAGAAACATCCACTTCCAAGATTATAACAGTACAGTTATTGAACAGCTCACGGTGCCAAATGTAATACTAAACTGCCAAGAGGATGATGACATAGAGAATGAAGATGACAAAGAAAGGAGGGGCAAGGGAAAAATACAAGAGGAAGATGGTTGTAAAAAGCAGTTGGAAGAGAAGCAAGAGGTAAAAGACGGCAGTCCATCTCCAAAGAAAAGAGCCGTGGACCTATCCCAGCATCCGTTACTAGCTAAGTGTCGTTTTTTCTCTGGTGACTGGAGCACATTTCCTGCTGTGGTTCAAAAGACGGGCCAACAACCCAAATATGATATAATACTCACCTCAGAGACGATCTACAACACGGCTTACTACCCCGCCCTCCATGATACCCTCCACAAACTGCTGGCACCAGATGGACTGGTCTACCTCGCCACCAAATCCCACTACTTTGGTGTCGGCGGCGGACTGCACCTGTTTGAGACTTTTGTGGAGCAGAGGGGTACTTTCTCTGTGGAGCACCTGTGGGATGGGGATGAAGGACTTCAGAGACATGTCGTAGTCCTACGTTTTAAAATGCCAAAGGACTGAGAGGGACTCTTGTGCTCAGGGATTTTATTTCATGAAAATAAAAATGATCCGGTTTGTGTTTTAGTCTTCTATATGAAGCCTGGATCGGCTCCAGCCCCCCATGATCTTCAAAGGATAAGCAGTGTAGCTAATGGACAGATGGATATATGAAACTTGTATAATGTATGTTAATGCAACAGTGAAAAAACAAGGAATAGCTGTAATAAAAAATGCTGTCTCATCTCCTATGTGCTCTTTGGTCACCTAAACCTTCTCTCACTTCCTATATAGTAATTTGAATATGTCTGCCAGTAACTGAAGTGCAGTTGAAAGTGGCTGTTACAGGTCTTTAGATGCATGGTGAGGAAAGAAAGGAAATGGGCTCAGTGACCTTTGCGAATGATTTCCCCAGTGTTCAAACAGCAGCATGAAAGCCAGGCTTGTTTCTGAAGTTCGGCGCAAAATGTCAATTGCAACTTATCCCACCAGCCCAAGGATGTAGTTTGAAAGTGGATTCTAGAGTCACTGCACATCAATGATGGGACTCTATGGGGTCTCTGTACCTCTTATTCTGGTAATGGTTCCTCCTGTTCCTTTCGGTTTTTATCTTAATTTAAATTCAGTTCATGATCTTAAGTGTTGCAAAACAAAAACCTCATGACACATTATGAGTATATACTACATCCTGGAAATACTTGCAAAAAATGCATCCAAGTACAAGAAGGGAACTAAGCTGTAATTTCTCCAACACGATGAGGAATCCCCTTTTCATTCCAATCAAGAAAAGCCATTGAATTAATCTGACAGGACTTTTTTTATGAGGAAGTATGCATCAGGTTCAGGCAAGTTTCTTGCATTTGAGGTGACTAGGTGAAGAGAATGAGGAAATCACAGGGTTTTTTTTACATGGTGACTGAACAGTGAGACTGAATACCAGTCTGCCCGCTCTTTTAAAAGCAGTGGGTTTTTACCCTGTTGACCTAATTTTGTCACATGCATCTGAGTGAAGTCAGTCAGTGTCACATCCTGGTCATGTTTGACAATGACCAGCGAGCACACAAAGTTATTTTTAGGAAGACAGTGTTATTGATAAACACCCCCTATCAGACGTCACCTGAATAATGACTCCGGCTACACAAATATTCACATTAATTGACCTCATCCTGAACATCCCCATGACGCAAGTAGTATACACTGCTGTGCCGATAAATAATATTTAACAAAGATAAAACTGTTTTCTAGGAAACATGGTGTCACCAGCTCAAACATGACTGTGCATTTCAACACCCACACTGTGGGTACAGAATTTCCAATTACATGTTAATATACTGTAGTGTTAAATGCTATTTCACTGTTACGTTCATAACCAAACTAACCTAACCCAGTTTCTGTTTGCATATGCCTGGCCAGCAAACTTCCAGTGTGCCCACTTCGTCATCGTCTCTCATCTCGACAGCTGTTCATGGCCTGTGGGGGAATTCCTGGTTCCTCGAGTAGACACAGCCTTTCCCCTGCTTACTTTATGGGAACAGGGGGCAGGGCTAGTCAGATGGTTTTCCTCAGAAACTATTATGTGTTGATTCACTGTGAGGGGGCGTGCTGTTCACTCCCACTGTTTCCTTCTTACTGGGAAGTGACTCTCAGGCTTACCGTACAGAGGGAGTGTATGAAAAACAGATAGAGAGGAGGGAGGGAGGCTGATGGGTGATGTGAAAGGTGGTGGTATTTAAGGTTCTTTGCTCTGAATGTCAGACATTATGTAGTATCCTTCCTTGGAACAACTTGGGGGACATGGGAGAGCGAGCAGAACATGCAGGTGAACAGGGGAGAGATGGCTTACTGTATCTTCATTCGGCCTTGGAAAGCTTGCTGCTGATTCAACGCTAAAACATACTTTTGTTGAGATGGGACTGCTGAAGCGTGTTCAGAGCTCGACTGAAAGAGCACAGCCCTGGGAGGCCTTTATGAGGAAATGTATTTCTAATGTATCAAAGATCTGGAAGGAAAATCTTCAGTGAATGACTGGGGTAGGTATATCGGTAGAAAACTTTTTCAAACTGGTCAGATCATGGACACATTTTATTTAAAACTACAAGCTACAAACATTCAACATGTTTTAAGTTGTGAAATTTTTTTTTTGAAAGAGGTAGGAGCTCTTACAAAGAAACACCAACTTCCACATTTTCTGAACACAAGCAGATAAAGAGTGTTAATGTCATACTGTCATACTATGTTAGCCAATTTAGTGTTTGAATGAGAGCTGTTTCACTGAGTGCAGGCTGTAAGACTGGGTTAGTGTCCTCATGGGGGATTTTTTTAGTCTGGATTGTCTAGT